>NC_091978.1:62698916-62973916 GCF_044704955.1 Pristiophorus japonicus | reverse complement strand
TGTGGTGCAGAAGGTTTATTCTAGCCATCTGGATGTTTATTTTTTTCGTTGACTGGGCCCTAGGAGAGCGGCTGAGAGTATTTTTATTTTTTCAATCCACCCCCCCCCACCCCCTCTCTTTCCCGCCACCCCATTTACAAACTGTAAGAATGAAAAATAAAATTTGGAAGACTTGGAGGGAAGTGGTTATGAGCACATATTTGTTTCCCTCCTTGTTGAGTTCACTCCATCTGATTCTAATCAGGTTAGGGTACTTAGGCCAAAAGGGAGCTATTACAGCCTGCACCAGGGCCCATTTGAACTGAAAGGATGGAGTCGAGCGGTTTTTAGTTTCACAGACAAGAAAAACTGTGTATACAGATGAACATCTGTGAAATTTTAGCTTGCCAGCTAATATAACTTTTAATTTAACCGTCCACAGATGCAGAGTTGATTTTTTTTTTAAGTGAATTGTAAAAGTTGAGTACACAGCCCACAGATATCCTGTGCTGTTTTCATTTTTTTTTGCTTCAAAAGGTGCTTTTTCTGTGTACGTGCATCTCCTTTTCCTGAAGGACCAGACAATTACAGACCCTGTTTTAAATTGTAATTACAAGATAGCTGCTTGAATTCTTTGTAATTAAATAAGACAGCAAAAATAGAATGAGTTTTTTTGTTCAACTTTTGCAGAAATTTAGAATCATATTAAAATATAAACAGCTCCTAAACAGCATTGTGCTACTTTGGAATAATCCAGATGAACACTGTTCCCTGACCACAAAATAATGACACTTAAATATTGGAGTTAATTTTTTTTAATGGCATAATGTAACTTGGAATTTTCATTGTTAAATGAGTAGAAAATTATCGTATTACGGCAACAGTATGGGACTGCGCCCACTGCAGTAAACACGATGCTTGGTTCTCAGCTAGTGGTAAAACAAACTTATTTTTTTAAGTTACGTGAGTGTTATAACGGGATGCAGATACTGTAGGCTTTCAGTAAACACAGATCTCCCCTTTGTACATGAACTTGACAATCAGATTTTTGTGCATAATACAGCGGGCATTGTTCTGGCTCCGCAGCAACGTTGCGCCGGACTTGATAGTGTGCCAAACATCTTGCGGAGATTGTTTATGCCGTGTGCTGACCGCTGAAAGCACAGGGTAAAGTTTTTATTCACGAGAATTGCGCTTTTTAATTTTTTTTTAATTCCTTTTATTCTTATCTTCAAAATTCTTTCAAGATGTTTATTAGAAAATACTGCTGGGGAGCATTTTTGTTTTTTTATTTAGTGCTTTATTTGCGAAGTTGGACGAAACATCGCGCACCAGCAACAAGCAAAACAACTCATAAGGTTCTGTGGAGTCTCCGACTGATTTTGGCAACAGATAGCTCTAGGCAGAGAAGGTGGAAAAAAATCAGAATAATGAATAAACAAAGGAAAAACAAAAGGCTACACAGCAACCTAATTACGAGGCATCGCCGTTATTTAAATTAGAGAGCAAGGAATGCAATCACTATTGTTATGCATATTCATCCATTTAAAGTAATTTTGTGTTTTGGATTAAATTTTTCGTCATCTCTGGCTGTGGCCGTACCATAATTTTATATCGTTTAGTCCAGCTTTTTTTTTAATAGTTACCTTTTAAAAGAATATTTGAGGTAGTCTGATTTAATTGGAGTCATTTTGTTGGAAGCAAAATAAAACTGCATCCTAATTAGAATTACACACTAAAGTTTTTTCTTACCCCTTTTAATTTGAGAAGCAAATGTTGGCTGATTGAATTTCTTTTAAAACTACTGAATTAAAACCTCTATATAATTGTAAAAGTGCAAGGGTAAAAAAAAATGAGGAAATTAACAGGTACATTTGCTCAAATTAAACGTGACTGCTACAAGAACTGCAAATGGGAAAATAAATAGAGAACGCTGGTTGACAAAACAATTTAAATGTAGGATTGCAAAAGCCATTAAAGAACCAAACAATTTGTATAATACCTAGGAAACACTTGAGTTTTAGCAACTCTTTTTTTCAGTGATGCTTTTGTTTACAAACAGAACAGAGAAAATAAGAACCTGTATTTGTTTTTCTTTAAATTGACATTGCATTTCCTATATAGTTTTAAATTGTTGACATATTTTAAATGTGCAGTATTTTGCTTCCTCGCTATGAATTTAATTTTCTGATGGGAGGGGGTGGTGGGGTTTATGCTGAGGTAAATTCAGCATTGCAGAAGACGATAGTTATCTTTGACAGCAAGGTGCCAAAATATGCTACAAAATACAGCATAATTTAAATAAAATGGTTATTCTCCCCTCCAAAAAACAGGAACAGAAGGTTTGTTGGTCATGTGTTCACTTTTTTTTGCATGACTTCCAGCGCATGTAAATTATGCTTATTTAAATATTTTTTTGTAATGAGACCAATTTATTGACTGCAGTGATTTTTTTCTAAAAAATAAATCTCAAGTGTGAATAATTTTTTTTTTTTTGCTGACTGAATAGGTCAAAATATAAAAGGACCCCCGAAATAAAAGCAGGAAAATGTCAAAAAATTTAAAAACAATATTTACTAACCTTGTACATGCAGACAACTTTGGCATTTGGACTGAAATGCATTCTAGTTGGAGGGTGGGAAGGAAGAAGTCTAATGTTGACGTCATAAATCATATTTTCAGTGCTGAACTCAAATGTCTGAATGTTTAAGAATGATTCGAAGTGATTGTAGCAAAAGGTCCAGATTTCAGAAGTGATTTTGTTTCTGAAGCCAGATTTTAATGTTGGGCATTTCTATTCGGCAAATGGTTCTGGAGCCCAGGCATATGGGTTTCTCCGCTTCACAAATGGCTGTAGCAATCCTGCTTATTCTTACTTTAATGTTCTGTGTGTGAGTTATGTCCATTTTGTGAGCTGATTAATCAGGATTGACCAAATTAACGCACATGAAGTGATAATATTAAATCATTATTTGCTATCATGAGCCAAGACCCCAAATTGTAAAATTGTTCGGTAGGAAAGAATATTATGGGTAGATCTAGTCAATACGTAACAGTATTATCGCCATATGTGGTCAGTTTGAGAAACTATTGTACTAGTTCTGACAAAGTTTAATTAATTTATGCTGTTTCTGATTGCTTAAAGAGGGTGTACAGTAAGATGAGTATTTTAATTTGGAAATATTGTTATATGCATTTTTGTCCAGAGGGGAATCACGTTCGCACTTTATAAAAAATGCATTAATAAATTCTTGAATTATTTTTATTTATTTTTGTTGTATTTTGATTTTCGTCGTGATTTTACAGAATGGAATCAGAGGTTTATTATTTATGTAAGAATTTGATAGCCTGCAAGGTGCAAATATATGGCCTTACTTAAATATGGTAATTTATCAAATTAACTTGAGAGTGGGGACAAGGGTGTAAAAGGAAACTCTGAAATGGGCTTGAGGTTTTTGCTGAAGTAACCGGTAAGATTACCTATGTTACCAACAGAGCCATTTTCTGTTTCCTTCACCCATTTCAGTCAGTATTTGGTATCCGTGCATCGCTCCAGTGTATAAAGTGTTGAATTTGCACAGATTCAGTCATGCTGTAATCAGAAACTGATACATGCAGTTTGCAATGTAAGAACATGTGTCATTGTTACCTGGGGTTTTAAGCCTTTATGTGAGTATCAAATTTCAAAATGTATCCTACTCAAGTGTTTTGGTGTGACTGCTATTATTGTTGCAGTATATGACTTGACATCCTTATACCAGTTCAGAGATTAATGTATCTCATCATTGCTGTAGTTACAAAATCAAAACCCGCATCTATCATTGCATTAAAGTATAACTTTTAAACTACATTTGAACATCCAGTTGCCATTTTTACATTTTTTTATGTATAAAATATTGCAGGTGTAACATTTTGGAAAATAGGTTACTCATTTTGTTTAGAATTTAAATTGAGCTCGAGTTATCCCTCAAACTTCAAAGGTATTTTTTAAATGTAAATTTTGCTCATCTACACAAAGAAAACTACAAGTTATTTGTGTGTGGATATACGAATATGTGGCTGTACATCTTAGACAATATTATTTAAAAGAATGTTAGTAACTTGGATCATGTTATTACATGTAACAGGAGTCATAACCTTTTGAATTGGACGTCATACTATTTAATGTCCTAAAAAGAAAGTTGTAGAATTACTATGTGCATATTTCAAAAATACCTTTCTGGACATTTCAGGAAAATATATAAAATGGGTGAACTCTAGAATAAGTATAAATATTATTTATCTTTCCTTCCCCCTATATACACACACGCACACGCACACAAACAGTGCTCTAAGACAGACTGTGAAATGATGTAAACAATGAATTAAATTCACATTTTACCTCACATCTTCAAGCAATGCTTAGTTTTCAAATCTCTCAAAGCATTACTCATAAAGTGGACTATCCTGAAATCAATATTATGACAGTAGCATCACAAAAGAAATCCATATCTTTAAAGTCTTCCAATGCATGACTGTTAGTGCACTTAGTAGAAATAATTTTTATATATAAATTATATGTGTGTGTATCCAGCACTTCTGAACTATGTAATGATTGATGAGTAAGAAAACTTAAGACTTGTCACCAAACATTTTAATTTATTTCTACGTACAAATTTTTTCTCCAATTTGTTTCTCTGTCACCCTGAACCAGATCCGATAAGTGCAAACACAAAATCAATCTCTTGGCAGCAAGCCACTAAAAATAGCCAAAAAGTTTCCCCCTAGTTGTTTGTTTAAAGTTTATCATATTGTCTCGGTGTTACCGAGAATGCAAACTTCTTTTGCTCTCTGTTAAAGCCAGTTTTATTGTTTTAATGATAGATCAGTACATGAAAATGTCCTATACCCAGAAGAAATGAAAACTAATGAAGACTAAATCTGAGCTGATGTGGCATAAGCAGCACTCTGGGGATGGATGGGGGTGGGGGGAGGGGTGGAGCAGAATCAGGGACCAGTCAGACTCCAGTTATTCAACAAAAGCTCCTTCTGCAAGTCTCTTATTTTTCCACAACATGATCATGATTATGTCAACTGTATTTTGCCAACGCAAATCTCGTTGCAGTGCAGTGAATTGTAAAACTCAAAAGCATTATTAAGTAATATTCTTGTCAAGTTCTAAGTACTTAACGGAGAATCATCTTAAGTACAGTATCTATAAGATAGTAAGGTAGTATCACACTGCAAAACAAACAAAAAAGAAACCGATAACATGCTGGCTCCTGTCATGATGTGACATGTGTTTTAGTCATGGTGCTTGTATCATGTTTGTGTTCAATGAGAACAGCTAATGTCTCTTAAGATGTTAAAGCATTAACAATATACCCCCCACTTGTGTATAATGGTTGCAGACAAACTACAACAAAAATGAGTAGATTTTCAAAGTAACTGAACCATCTTGTTCCTTTTTCTGGCTCTAAATAAGCCGTCCTACGCATTCTTCCTCCTCCTGCATTCTCACTATGTTGAAATTTTGACTGAATTTTTCCTGGTAGCTCAAAGCTGTGGGACTCTTTACCTCCCTCGGTCTTCCCATCCTCCTTCAATCTGTAGTCTTTCAAAACTCAAACTGGACCTCATCTAATCACTACTATTTAGTTTTTATTTCATCCACTGTTCTACTCTTTCCAACATTGGTGGTGTCCTACATTACTTGTCATGGGTTCAACAAATTAAATAAAAACAAATAAATCTTTTTGACCCCAGTCACAATAAAGACATAAGAACATAGGGCCCGAACTTGGTCGAAGCCAAGGCCCACCCAAGTGCCGCCCGATGGCTGCCAAGAAACCGGCCGGTACTTTGCCAGGATGATACCTCTGAAAGAGATGGCAGTACTGTACCACCCGGCAGCAAAATAACAGCTTACACCGTCAATCTGGGCGGCAGCGGGTGGGAGCTCCCAATCTCGGCGGCAAATGCGATCAGCGCCAAAGTGCCGCCGAGGATTGAGTCGGGTCCAGAGAGTGGGGGGGAAATCTTTTTAAAAAATACACTGGAACACCTTCAGGGGACCCCATATGGATGAATCGCTGGAAAAAAACATTTAAAGATGTTCACTAACCTTTTTTTTGCAGGTCTTCTTACTTACCATCGGGGTTAGACCTGCCTCCACGCAGTGGTCCTTCCCCGTGCTGCCGCCGACTCCTGCCCGTACCAATATAGTAGCTCGGCGGGCGGGAGGTCACTTACGCGACTTGGCCGCCAGCGGCCGTCAGTGAGCGATTCCCAGCGGTACTCCTCTCCTGCCGGCAGCAGCCCTGGAGGAATCTGTCACTGAGGGGAGAGCGCCGAAAAAATTCGGCGGCAGTGGACGGTAAGGCCACCAATTTCGGGCCCATAAGAACATAATAAATAGGAGCAGGAGTAGGCCACCTGGCCCCTCGAGCCTGCTCTGCCATTTAATAAGATCGTGGCTGATCTGATCATGGACTCAGCTCCAATTCCCTGCCCGCTCCCCATAACCCTTTATTCCCTTATCGCTCAAAAATCTGTCTATCTCTGCCTTAAATATATTCAATAACCCAGCCTACTCAGCTCTCTGGGGCAGAGCATTCCATAGATTTACAACCCTCTGAGAGAAGAAATTCCTCCTCATCTCAATTTTAAATGGGTGGCCCCTTATTCTGCGACTATGACAATGGAACAATTCAAAGGCCTATCTCCATTTTAGTTTATTCCTGCTCAGATTTTATAAAATCAAATCTCAAGATTTAAATTAATTGAAGGCTAAAATAAGAAGTTCCAATTTCCAGAACTTATGAACTTTCCAAATAAAAGATGTTTTCTTTTTCATATTTTACCATTTATATAAGAATAGTTGATTGCAACTTTAAGGACATGGTGTGATGCGTCAGCGCACAGAGTGCTTGGGATCTTTTTCTACTAGGCTATCCATTAGGTTAGGTCATTGTGCTAGCTGTAACCTAAGCATGTGGAAGTCTTCAGGTATGGTATGGTTCAGAAAACTGTGGATTCAAGCCTCCAGGACTTGAGCACATAATCTAGGCTGGCAATTCAGTGCAGTGCTGAGGGTGTGTTGCATTGTCGAAGGTATGTCCTTCAGATGACATATTAAAACAAGGCCCCTTCTTTCTGTTAGAGATTGTTCAAGTAGACCAGTAATCCAGTGTCAAACATTCTTGTTTTTATTTTGAAGTACTATGGCCATTAGACCTTTGACCTTCCTTCTGTGTTCTAAATATGCCACCATACATACTCTTTCTCCTCCTACTCTACATGAGGCTCCAGACTTTTAAAATACAAACCTGGTGTCAACTAATCGGTACCTAGGGGTTGCACCCCTTCTCCCTGCCCACTCCCTTCCACGCCCATTTCTTAACCTTGATGGTGTCCTGAACTTAGCCTTTCACCAATGATCAACTTTTAAAAATTAATATTTACCAGCTTCTCCTGTACTGAAATACCTCAGCAATAACCAAGATATTGAAGGCTCTTAGCTCAGTTCATCTGCCCCAGCTCAACTGCAGAAACTCTCATTCATGTCTTTGTCATCTCCAGACTCGACTATTCCAATGCTCTCCAGGCTGGCCTCCCATCCTCCGCCCTCCAGAAAACCAGCTCATCCAAAATTCTTGCTGAACATAAGAACATAAGAACATAAGAATTAGGAACAGGAGTAGCCCCTCGAGCCTGCTCCGCCATTCAAAAAGATCATGGCTGATCTGGCCGTGGACTCAGCTCCACTTACCCGCCTGCTCCCCATACCCCATATAAAGATAACTCCCCTGCACTTCTTCGAAATAGTGCCATGGGATTTTTTACGTCCACCTGAGAGGCAGACAGGGGCCTTGATTTATCGTCTCATCCAAAAGACAGCACCACACTCGCTCAATACTGCATTGGAGTGTCAGCCTAGATTTATGTCTGGAGTGGGACTTGAACCCACAACCATCTGACTCAGAGACAAGTGTGCTACCCACTGAGCCACAGCTGACACTGCTGCCCATACTCTCACCCATACCAAGTCTCACCCATCATCCCTGTGTTCATTGATCTAGATTGGCTCCTGGTCCCTCAACAACTCAAATATAAAGTGTTCAAATCCCTTCATGGTCTCACCTCTCCCTATCTATGGGCCCAAAATTGCCCAGGAGTTGCTCTTTTTTTTTGGAGCAACTTGATTTTTCTGGAGCATCTTAAAAATGCCCATTTTGCACATTCAATTTGCGGCAGTGTAAGTGAGTTAGTTAGGATTTTTTTAGTTTAGTTTAGTTTTTTTCAAAAGGGGGCGTTACCAGCCACCTACGCCAGTTTTGGCCATTTAAGCCACTTTGGACAGCTAATTGTTGCTCCAAACTAACTTAGGCCTTGTGGAGAGTTAAGAAATCAGCGCAGGTAGGTACATTCTAAAGCACCAAGACTTACAAAGCGCTAAACGAAGCACAAAAATAAGCATTCAATAACAAATAAAAAATAGGAGGAAGTGGAGAGGTCCCGCACCTAAAGCACCAAGACTTACAAAGCACTAAATAAAGCACAAAAAGTAATAAGCAATCAAAAACAAATAAAAAATAGAAGTTCTACCTTCATCTGACCACTCGGCCAGGGTTAGGGTCGGCAACTGCGAGCATCGGGTCCCTCTCACAGGCTGCAGGACGCGCTGGGGGCGAGGAGCTACTGCGCATGCACATACATTCTAACGCCCATTTGCAGGCGTCCCGGTACTATTTTCAGCGCCGGGACGCTGGCTCCGCCCCCAATCCACTGGCCATGCTACGCCACCACCGAGGAGAGGTCGGATAGGGGCCAAAGTCGGGAGGAAGATTTTCAGCGCGCTTGGAGGCTGACAAAAGCGGTGCACCTCAGGTGAGTGCACCAAAAATCAGCAGGGGCCAATTTTGAGCCTTATGTAACTGCCTCCAGCCCAACAACCCTCTGAGAACTCTGCATTCCGCCAACTTTTGTTGCATCCACATCTCCCTTCGCCTCACCATTGCTGGCAAGACCTTAGCCGTCTAGGCTCTGAGCTCTGGAATTCCTGCCCTAAACCACCTCTCCACTTCTCTGTCCTCCTTTAAGACTCTCCTTAAAACTTACCTTTTTGACCAAGCTTTTGGTCACCCCTTCGTCATAACTCCTTCTTTGGCTCAGTGTCCATTTTTTGTCTGATTACCCTTCTGTGAAGCGCCTTGGGTCATTTCTGTACATTAGAAGTACTATATAAGTGCAAGTTGTTGTTGACTAGATTCATAGACGTCAGTAAGATAAAGATGGCCAGCAGTGGTGAAATAGAACCCCAGTGTGAAACTGTGTCTTAAGGAGAAGGTGCAAGAAAATAAGGAGACAATAAAGATCAGTAATTGGGAGTTTGCTCTATGAGTGGCACTTGTGGTTATGACGTAATCTAAACCCCACATTAGTGCTTATCGCCAGGTCGCAGACCTCCCTCCATTATAAGAAGAATAATATATGGTTGAGCGGAGGACGGAATCACAAGTCTAACACAAGTTTAGGATTCTAAATCAAAGTATGGCACAGTCACTGAAACTTTGAGATAGACGTTTGGTTTTAGACTTTCCCACCCATCCATTATTGTTTAAAATTGAAATTTATGTCATCAGTATCACCAACAATTTTACTGGTTCCACTGAAAGAAAGTACTTGAATTGGATTGACCTCAGGACATACCAAAGCACTTCACAGCCAATTAATTACATTGATATGTGGCTATACAGCAGCCAATTTGCACACAAGGTCCCACAAATAGCAATGAAATAAATGTTCAATTTTCTCAACTGTTTTTAGTCGTGTTGGTTGAGGGTTAAATGTTGGCTGGGACAATTGGAGAACTACTCTGCTTTTTCTCAAATAGTGCCATGGGATCTTTTACGTCCACCTGAGAGGGCAGACAGGACCTCGATTTATGTTATCTAAAAGACGGCACCTCCGACAGTGCATCATTAACTCAGTACTGCACTGGAGTGTCAGCTAAGATTGTACACTGGAGTGGGGTTTGATACCATGTGCTTCTGACTCAGGCAAGAGTGCTACTACTGAGCCAAGGATAATACCATGTTACTATTCAGTACATTTATTCCACTTTGCTGCAGTCAGCCTGTGAAACAGCCATTTTGTGCAATGATATGATTTGGTGTTTGAGCGCTGCAATCAGTGCCATATCTTATCTCAGACTGCCTCTGAGCCACAATTTTAAAACATAAAAAATACACAAGAATAATGAAAGATAGACAAGTGGCAACTCTCTTTGCAGCAGTTCGGATGTGTGAATGTTCTGATGAACCAGTTCCCCTAATATGGTGATTGTTTCACACAAGTTCTTGAGGCTTGTTTCATTTGAACCACAAGCTGACTAGTCAGTTTTAAAAATGTTAATAGAATGGGGTTACTATTTTTAGCCAATTTGAAAAGACTCAGTAACAATAAGAAAGGAAGAAAAAAAAATTCTTCTTTATGTACCACCTTTCACGTGCTCAGGACGTCCCAAAACCAATGAAGTATTGTTGAACAGTAGTTACTGTTATGAAGTAGGAAACATGACAGCCAAAGCCCCACAAGCAGCAATGAGATAAAAAGACCAGATAATCTGCTTTAGCAGTATCGCTTGATGGATAAATGTTTGTCAGGACACCGGGAGAACTCCCCTGCTCTTCTTTGAATAGTGCCATGGGATCTGTATCGTCTGCTTGAGATTGCAGGCAGGGCCTTGGTTTAATGTCTCATCTGAAAGATGGCACCTCCAGCAGTGCAGCACTCTCAATACTGCACTGAAGTATCAGCCGAGATTGTGTACTTAAGGCTCTGAAGTGTGATTTGAACCCATGACCTTCTGACTCAGAGGCAAGTGGGCCACCATTGTACTAATACTGTAGAAATGTTATTTGCAATTTTGCAAAGTACATTTATTTTTCCTACGGCATTTATTTGGCTCAAGCAACAAAAAGTTGAAAAATATGAAATAATATGTTGATAGGGTTGGATAGCTTGTGCTGTTGAGAGCCTGTTGAGAGCAATTTTAGCCTTGTTTTATATTTCTAAAGACAAGTGGCAACGAGAAGATATGTGAAAAGGAGCTCTGTCTTTCTGTCCCTCCAAGTGGACTCTACCATGCTTTTTCTCCGCAGTGATGTCGCTGAGATTACAGAATCATTGTTGTGAGAATTTCTTCACCTGTGACAACACTAATCTGCTGCTAACAACAACATGCATTTATATAGCATCGTTAATGTAACAAAACCTCTCAAAGCACTTCACAGCGGCGATTATCAAACCACCACCACTGTGCTGCCTTTGTCTTCTCAAAGAAAAGAGCACCTTACACAATGTTAACTGAATTAAAGTATAATTAATAGGACAGTTCATCTTGAAACAAGCTTTCATGGTAGAAAAAAATATGTAGTATTGGAAAACCATCGTCAGAAACTCCTGTTTGCATTTAGTGTATTTCCTTTACAAGTAGCTACTAGAATAATTTTCACAACAGTGCAAAAAGTGGCAAGGAAATTCAGGTTATTATTTATTGCATTTATTGCCCATTCCTAATTGCCCTTGAGAAGGTGGTAGTGAGCCGTCTTCTTGAACTGCTGTAGTCCTTGTTAATGCTGATAATTTTTTATCATGTAATCACTGTTCATCACCTTTTACACTACTCGGAAGTATAAAAGAAAGTTTTGTCTCGGGGGATCCATCCTTTTACACCCTTCTAATTATCTTGTTAAAGAAAAATAAAGGCAAGCTTGTAAAATGTAATTCTGTGCTTCTGTTCTTGATGTTACAACCTAAATAAATGTGTGGATTCAGTAATACAGGTGCAAATCAAATCATTAACAACTTTTTAGGGGGGAGAATATTAAAAAAAAATTTGAATATTGTGTAAAATGGCAATTGTTTCCCACAGTTAAAAGTCCTTCAGTATTTCGAGACCATCAATGCAAAAAAGAGGCACAACCTTAATACCACCTGAGCCGTAAAGCAGCAAATGGAAGGTTTTCCTGTTGATTTGCTTTCCATTTCTAGCTCTAGGTGCATAGTCTGCAACTCCTCAGACTTCTCGTTATATGTGTACTTTTGACAGAAATGTGAGATAACATGAACACCCTGCTGGGTGAAAACATTAGTTTTGCACTATTCTTCCTGACAAATGATCAAGCTTTGGCTGTCACATCATATCAGTGGCATGTGATATAATTATGTGCGTATCCATTAATTGATGGAAATTTACTAGCTTTTACTAAACATTGTTTTCTTGCCAGGCGCTTTCCATTGCAATTGCACTTGTATTTATTTCAAAACTACACTAAGATTGTGAGTAACACAACTCCAGTCCTTTGATGAAAAGAGAACACTTTGTATGCCGTGTAGCACTATGACATTGAGTATGAAGCTGTGAATGGCCCTTCATTGTTGGATTGTTGTTTTATTTTTTTTTCACCTCTTTTATTGTGGCAACTTTTGACTGAAACTCGTGCTTTTTTAAAACTGTGAGTTCATGCCAGAGAGTGAGACAAGTTTGTTGTGTGTTCTGCAGCCTCGAGTTTTATCATGTCATCGATCTTATTTCAGTTGGGATGGGAACTTCAACAGAATGTTGTATACTATCTCAAGAGAATATCTTGGTGATATGTCTTGTGTTTAGCAACAAGTAAATTATAGCAGTAGCGATGTACGCGTTTCCCTCCGGTTTTCAATTTTACAGTTACCAAAGTACAGAGCTCTGTGAATGGCCTTTACCATAAATGGTTATTTTCATGGTTGCATTGTTTGTGCTAGGTCAGTTGACTGACTTTTGTTTTGGCTTCAATGATGTGATTTTATCATATACCAACATGGTTTTTTTTTAACCCACCTTTGAGGTCATTTTACAAAATTGAACAGAAAAGGTTATGGTTAGCGTTTAAGGATCTTTTGTTTATTTCCATCTTAGCCAGTATCTTGAGAACTTTTGTTGTTGAGGTAAATGCTGGTAACATTACTGGGGAGTACTGGCATGGATGGGCTGCTGAGCCTGACACTGCCTCAACACGCACACAATTGACACCGAATCATCCCAGAGTTTGTCCAAATTTCTGCTAATGTTATTTCAGCTCCTGAACAGTCATCTTCAGTAAAACCGATGATGTCAAAAATTGACCAAAAACTAAACCATGTTGACATTAATCGTTTACAACTTTTTTCTCTCCCTTCTCCTGAAGGTGCCAACTTACATTGGGTATAGCTCCTCGGCTATCAGGCATTCTTCAACAGCGCACATTAGCAAGTGGTGCGAGGGGAGGCAGATATCCTGTCACTATCCCAACATGGTATATTTATTCACTCAACCAACAAGAAACATAAACTTTGAGTTTTAAAAGATATCCTGATGATAGGAGTATTCAAATGAAAATGTCACAGGGAGGAGAGGCTGCTAAGTGAAATATATTTAGTTATATCTGTATGTTCTCTAATCCCCTACAATATTTAGGCCAAAATGAATGAGATATGAGTGTGAGTGTGTGTGTTTATAAATGACTTGGTTACGGTACATACTCTCTAATATTATGTGTTTCAATGCATGCCGATGTGCCAGTCTGACATCTGAATCCTGTCCTAATGCAGCATTGGAGTATGAAGTTTTGGGTGCTCTACTGTTTTATCTAACCTGCTTTAAAATTTACAACTATTTAACAACTGAATGGACAGATACAAGATATAAGATTGAATCTGACTGGCCTTGTAATAATAATTAATGATTTGAAAACTAAACATCTTGAAATAAAAACAGAATGTGGTGGAAATGCGCAACAGATCAGTCAGCATCGGAAAGAGAAAGGCTATTTAGTGTTTTATCTGTGACCCTTCACAACTGCAGTTTTTAATTCATTGTCTCAGACTCATGTCAGTCTTATTGTGAGATTCGAGCCATCAGCAGTGAAGTCTGTTATTACAGGGTCCTGTCATAGTGCCACACACAATGCTTCAGTTACACCTGCCTCTTTTTTTGTCTGAATTATAGAAATGTGGTTTTTTTATTACATTATATGCCATTGATGAAATTTCATTGTAACTTGCTGCAAATTTGTTTTTTTTTCATGAGACTGTTATAATGACAACACAAAAGGAACACAATTACCACTTGCGACTCTCACTCAGAACCACATTGAGATGGTGGAGATTCCTAAGTGCAACAAGAAACACTGGAATACTCTCAGACCAGTAAAATGCTAACTATAAGATGGTGTATATTGATTGTATAAAATAACAAATACCTAGGAGAGAATTACAAGGATACCAACCTAAACTTTGGAATTCAGATGACTTGTAAATTGCTTGAGCTCTGTTCTTCATGGCTTATAACTTCATCTGAGTCCCTAGGTGATGTTAGACTGCCTTGTAACTTTCTCCCACGTGGCTACTATTCCATGTTGTAGGTTTTTTGAAGTGTACAAATCAGCCTCTTAGCAATAAAACGGGAACCATGTACTGTAAATCAGAGTCTAAATCATGTTTCCGTCTTAGTTGGGTTGTTTTCCACAAACCTCGTCAGTACGTTAATTGTTATAGTGACCTCTCGGGCTCAAACAGCTTTACCCCAGGGTGTCGAGAGAAAATACTACAACTGTCTGAATGCAAGTCTTAAAAAGAATTCTGCATGAATCCTAATGTGAATTCTTTAATGACTGGAAACATTACTAAGATTTTTACTGTGTTTAAAACTACTACGTTTTTGTTTGGTTGTCTTGTAATTAAAGAGTTTTTAATGAAAAGGGACCTGCTACAAGGCATTTAAATTTGGAAAATCTGATTCATCTGCTGTGGAGAAAAAGTAAATTAGTACTGAAAAAACAAGAGGAGAGATTCTATCCCCTGCCAATTTTCTTACTGGGTCTCCCAAGTGGGTGAATCATACGTGGGGTTACATTTCTGTGGACGCTGTCGGCCCTCTGGTCGCTGGCTTGTGTGGAGCCGTTCATGTGTGTATCCTGTTAATGAATGTCAATGGACTGTCTATTTGACAGGATATGTGAAGGGCATTAAAGTCAATCCTGATCCTGTTCTGACTTGATGCCCGTATTTGCAAACTTTCCACCAGGGATTATGGGATAACAGCCAGAGTAGGGCTGGCTTTCTTGCCCATTCCCAAAGGTTTGGGCATGGTAAGGCCAATTGTAGTTTAAATCATTTTTTTTAAATATTCGTTCATGGGATGTGGGTGTCAATGGCAGGCCAGCATTTATTGCCCATCCCTAATTGCCCCTGAGAAGGTGGCGGTGAGCCGTCTTCTTGTATCCCTACTCCAAAAACATTTTGCATTTATACTGATAGTACCTGTACCTTGAATGTGCTAATGAGCTTTACAATTGGGCATCGGACCAGAACAGGAGTTGAGAAAAGTGGCAGGTTAAGGTAGGGACCAAAAGTGCAGTGACCAAGAGGGATGTATTAAGGGACGGAAGCCTTTGAAAGTAGTGAAAGCTGTAAAAAGACAAAGGGATTTAGGAAGAGAGTTTCAGAGTAAGGAGAAGATGGTCCAAAGCTTGTCACTAATGATAGAGCAGAGAGAGGGGAGAACGTGATTGGAGTACAGACCAAAGTTCAAACAGGGGACCTTGCAGACCTATGTGGCTCCATTATAGGTAAGGCAATGCACTTACTGAGCCATTCGACAAACAGAGATTTAATTAGGGCTAAAGACTCTCGATAGGAATAGTTCTATTTAATGTCGTGGTTGTTGCTTTTAATTAGCACGAGTGCTGAAGTTCAGGTGGCGCATAAGTGTATTTATTTGTTTCTATATTCATTTTGTTTTAGTTGATAAAAGCTGTGAAGTAACTAAATGTTGCCAGTTTCATTGTGCAAGTCCTTGCAAAGTATTACCATTGGATTATAAATCACAAGCAATAAACTTTGAGTTTCATTTGGTGTGCAAGTTTTCCAAAACCGTTAAATTATATTTCGAAGGAGCCCTTCCACCTTTGTCAGAGCCAGAACTGTGTTCAGTTAATTTAATGTTTAAGTAATTTATGTAATTTTTTTTAACCACCCCATACATCTTAAAAGAGTTACGTTTTGAAGCTGTTAAATGCTGGGCTGGAGAAAAGGCCAAGAATAATAAAAGAAACACATGCAAGAAACAACAATAATGAGCCCATAGTGAACACTCTTACAGCTACGTATTTATGGAGTCGATGTTTAACTGAAGTAAACCCAAGCTATCACACACTGCCCAATTTGTCAGACAGTCTATTAACATGCTGTCTGGTACTTTTTGACTCCGAACAGCAAAACAGTGGACCAACTAAATCAAAAGCTGTTAGTGAAGCTCACCTCGCCACCTGCCTGCAGACACTCCTGACACACTAAAATAAGTCCTGCAACCCCAGAATATTCTCCAGCCTTTTACAAATTTCACACAAATCTGTAAGGTCGGAAAATCCAACAAATCTCTCTGAAATGTTTTTTAAATTGAAACGTCAAGGTGAAAGGCCAAGCCAAATAATTTGCACTATGGTTAAAAAGAGGAAACATGAAGGCAGGGTAAATTAGGAAGTAATGATTAGCTGTTAAAACAACAAAAGACATTTCTTTAGATAGTGTTTTGTGGATCTCAGAAATGTCAAAATGCTTCTCACAATGAATTCTATGAAATGCTGTAACTGCTGTAAGATAGACAAGTGCAGCAGCCATTTTGCACATCACATGATGCCACTAACAGCAACAAGATGAATGACCTGTGAATCTGCTTTTGGTGGTGTTGGCTCAGTAAGGAATGTTTGGCCAGGGTATTTCCCTGCTCTTCTTCCAATGGAGGTGTGAGATTTTTAACACCTACCTGAGCAACCACATTACAATACCTCAAAATTACTACATTGAGATCATGAAAAGCACTATATAAATGCAAGTTCTTTTCTTTTTCTTAATAGCAATAGCTAACACATTGCTAAAGCAGGGTATGGGCTGGTAATTCAATATATCCGAGTATAAACCTTTTAGGAGACATAAGGAAGGAAGAAAGGGAGGAGGAAGGATGATATTCGAATTATTACCGCCGGCGGGAGTCAGAGGGAACAGGTGGAAAATTCAGCTCTTTAACTGTGACATTGCCTCTCAGCTGTTGGAGGTGTTGTTTGGGTCGGGTGAGGGGCGGTGATGACTGATGCGTAACAACGTCCCTCGCCTTCAGTTAAAGGGGAGGGACACTGTGAGGCCTAGTGAGGCCTCTGTGCCACCCACTGGGCTATTAGGGAAAGGTTTAGCCGGGCCAGCAGCCCAGCACCCAAGAGGCAGTGTCCAAACCCGCAGCTGCCATTGTCGGCCGACTGCGGAGTAGGCTGACAATGAAAAGAAAATGGCGGCCACATCCCCAGCCACTGGTAGCTTCCCGCCTCACAAAGTTGTCGGGGACACCGACCGGCGTCCACCGTGCTCCCACGGGGCGATTTCTCTGCAGGATGGAAAAGGCGTTGGCGCGCGGCCGACAAGGGGTCGGATCACCTGCTGGGGCGGAAAGTCGGGGCGCGGTGGAAACCTGTTTCCACTGACCCTGGCTCGGGGGCAATTATGGATGGGTCACACCCTCCGCCTGCCCCTGGTCAGTAAGGCCTTACCACCCCGTTAGAGCCAGTGACGGGTCTTAAAAAAAGAGCCAATTTTGCTCCCAAGATCTTAAAACGTGATAAGAAGGAATTTTGCACGAATTAATCCAAGTGTATCAAAAGCCAGGATCAAACTTGTAGCGGAGAGTAAGTATAGCAGATACTAAATAATTACTTTGCCTCTGTCTTCACACAGGAGGTGGGTAGTGGAATTGTAGAACCACTACAAGTGTGTGTAGAACAGATAGTGCAGGTTTGGGCTGGATTTTCGCTATGTTGCCGCCTCTCTTCGTGCCTTGGAGGGGTGGTAATGAAGACGGCAATGGTTTCCGGGTGGCCGGCGAACTCCCAGCGCCCCGCCGGGAAATTAGTTGCCCTTTTGGTGGGGGCGCAGAGCAGCACTGTCTGGGAGCGTCGAGCTGGTGTGCAACGCCGCCGGTTTCGACTGCGCGGTGAAATTTGTTAGGCGCTCACCCTGTAGCGTGCCGTGGTGGGACCGCCTGGAAAATCAGGCGACTAGAGCTGTGCCAGCGGCGATCAGTGATGGAACTGGTGAATGAAGTAAGTTTGATTGTTTTGTTTAGTTTTATTTTTGCAATGTAGCTTATTGTGGGGTATTTAAGGTATTGGGAATGTTTGTCGTGATTTTTTTTTGCCACAGAATCCTCTCTTAGGGCACTGTGAGGCCGGCTCTTTAGCAACGGATTTTCAGTTGCTCAGCCGGCCTCACAGTGCCCTAAAAGAGGTGTGTAACGCCTCCTTTAGCGCTCCACCCCACACTCAGGGCCCAGCTGATGAACTTTGCTGACTGAGGCAAATTGTTCCCGGGCGTAAACTTTACCGCCCCGTTGCCATTATCGCCCCGAAATGAGCAGAACCAAAAATCCAGCCCGTTAACAGCTGTTAAAAGTGGTACTCAATCTAAAGGTAGGCAAATCATCAGGTCCTAATGGTTTATATCCCAGGATCCCGAAGAAAGCCATTGAAGAATAGCACAGGCTCCTGTAATAATCCTGAGGAAAGCTAAGGAAGAATTAGCAATTGCTCTAACTATAGTTTTCCAAAACTTTGTGGAAAAGAAAATTGTGTCAGAGGACTCAAAAGTTGCAAATATGACTTCCCTCTCGAAAACAGAAGCACGGATAAGCCAGGAAATTATAGGCCTGCTGGCCGAAACTCATGACAAGGATATAGATGCATGGAATTGAGGGGAATGTATTCCCGTGGATAGAGAGATGGTTGGATGTCAGTAAGGGTTATTAGTTTATTCAGATTGTAAAGATTACTGAAAGAGTAATGTCCCATGAAGATCTATGTTGGGGTTCTTCTTAGTTACATAATTACATTCATAAATAATCTGGACTGAGGAATTCAAGGAACAGTATTAAAACTTGCTGATGACTCCCAAGTTGTGATGAGGATTGTGAACAATATATCAATGTAGAAACATGTGAAGCAATGTTTTTTGGAAATAAAATAAGGAAGCAAAAAAGCACAGTAAATGGCAGATTTTAAATGGAATAAAAAAACAGAGGGGCTTTGGTTTGCAGATACACATCATTAATAGTGAGAACACAAAAAGATCAAGTAATTTTAAAACAATCTTTGGTTTGTATCATGGAGGCATTAACTACAAAAGCAAAGAGGTTATGTTGAACTTCTACGAGTTGGAAATATTGTGTACAGCTTTGCGCCCTCAATTATAGGGCGGATATACAAGTAATGGGAAAAGTGCAGTACAGAGGATGTTGTCAGGCATATTTATGATGAGCTACTTGAGAAATATGCTTTTTCTTCGACTAAAGCCAAGATGGTTAAGGGATGATCTAATAGAGAAAATAATCGCAAAAAATTAAACAGAAGTTTCGAAAATTATTTTACACAGAGGGTGGTTAGAATTTTCAATTCACTGCCACAGACCTGTTGCTGAAGCAGAGTCCGTAAATTATTTTAAAAGGCACTTGTAAAGAAGGACTATTAAAGGATATGAAGAGCAAGGGGATTAGACTCCGTGTCCTGTGGAGAAAAAATTGGCACAGACTTTAGAGGCTGAAGGACCAGTTTCTGCGCTGTAACAGTCTATGGGCTAGTTACGTCGGGGGTCAGAAATTATTCATGTTGTATTTAAATATTGAGGCCAAGGCCAGTGATGCAGGATACCACCAAGATTGAAAAGAATAGAAGCGAAGATGAGATAGCTGTGATTCAGTGATAAAAGTAGAACCATGGAGAGAACCAGCTGAAGTAGAAGACAGTGCTACGAGTCTTGCTATCAGGTAAGAGGAAGTATATGCCAGACAGCGTATTTGATGTTTAGGAGAAAGCAGGAAGAAAAGTTCAGAGGAGCATCAAAATAGAGAAATGTGGGATATTTGCCGTTGGTTTACTGATCATTTCCTTCTGGTTATAAGAATACTTTCCAATTTATGAGTATTCTTTTCCATTTTGTTTTTTTGTTTTTTTAGCTTAATCTTTTAGGAACATGAGATCATGGCTGATCTGCGACCTAACTCCATATTCCCGCGTTTGGCCCATATCCCTTAATACCTTTAGCCAACAGAAAACTATCAATCCCCGATTTAAAATTAACAATTGATCTAGCATCAATTGCCGTTTGTGGAAGAGAGTTCCAAACTTCTACCAACCTTTGTGTGTTGGTGTTTCCTAATTTCACTCCTGAAAGTTCTGGCTCTAATTTTGAGACTATCCCAGAATACCCAACCACTGGAAATAGTTTATCTCTATCTACCCTATCTGTTCCTCTTAATGGGCTCAATTATCCTCAGTGATTTGCGCCGATTTTTTTGGCGTAACTTGAAACATTAAAGTTTTCCCAAGGAATGTGCACCAGCGTAACTCAGTTAGTTACAATTCTTTTAGCTTTGTTCTTTTTTCTGTCATAGGGGTTGTAACCTGATGCCTGTGCCAGTTTTTGTCAATTAAGTAAGTTTGCCCCCCAAAAAAATCTCCTAGGTCGACGTATGTGACCACTCCCAAAAGACCGTCTGGTGAGTTAAGAAAAAGCAGCGCACATTGAAAAATCGGTGCAGAAAGACGCCATTGCTTTACAGCGAAGTTTTGGAGGGAATCAAGAACACTTAAATATGTATAATAAAGATTTAATTTTTTTTTTACCTTATAACGCAGTAAATGGAAGTTTGATGGAATTCTGTCAGTTTTCATTCTTTTTCAACTGACATGCCACCATCAAACGTCTGCAAACAGGTCTCGAGGGTTAGAGCGTCGGCCAGCAGAATCGGTCCCGCGCCCGGACTCGGGCTTGGGGCTCGGCTGCAAAAGAAGCCGGTGGGGGCAGGGCGGTGGGGTGGGGGGCTGTGGAACACATACAGAAGGCATCAGGAACCTGCACTAGGCATCAAATCAAGTCCGGATGGGTGGGGGGCTTTGGAAGGCATAAGGAAGGTATCAGAAGCCTGCACTAAGTATCAAATGTAGCCCGGGGGTGGGCGGAGGCACTGGAGTGGGGGGGCTCCCGATCACTGCTCCTGCTCAGACCTGGGTGTGGTCCATACAGACCTTGTGGGGAGAGAAAACAAAGAACCTTGTCCTGCCTGCCTGCCATTTTGAGCTTCTTGCAAAGGTAAAATTTAAGCATGGGGGCAATACTGACAATGCCATTCCTTGTGCACGCCTTTTGCATGATGGTGCTGCGGAGGAGACAATTAATCCAACGTCATCGCATGAGGAACCTCAGAGCCCGTAGGGTGATGGACAGGAAGCCTTACCCACCTCGGGTATATCGAGACGCGTTCGTACCTGCACCTGAGTGATGCAGATTGTGTCAGAAAGCCACATTTCCGCAAATAAGTTATAACTGAGATCTGTGAGTTGGTGAAAACAGACCTGCAACCTAGAGGGACTGCTTTGTCAGTTGAAGTGAAAGTTACAGCTGCACCTTCATTCTATGCATCTGGATCATTCCAAGCTACAACTGGGTGTGCACCATTTCTCAACATGCAACACGTGCCTGCATTCGGCAGGTGACTGCTGCACTATATGCCTGGAGGAATGACTACATCAAGTTCCCCATGACCGCCCAGGCAATGCGTGACAGGGCTGTCGGTTTCTCCAGGATTGCTGGCTTCCCAAAGGTATAGGGCTGTATTGATTGTATCCACTTCGCCTTGCGAGCACCTTTGGAGTATTCCAAGATGTACAGGAACAGCAAAGGCTTCCACTCCATTAATGTGCAGTTCGTGTGTGACGATATGCATCGCTTCGTGTCAGTTGATGCAAGATACCCTGGAAGCACCCATGATGCGTACATCCTACGTGAGATATGCGTATATCTGCCATATTTCAGCAGCAACCAGAAGGGCAGAGCGGGCTGCTGGGGGACAAAGGGTATGGCCTCGCTACCTGGCTCATGACCCCTCTACGCGTAACCGGGATGGAAGTTGACCGGGAATACAACATGTCGCACATTGCGACGCGCAGCATAATAGAGGGGCCATTGGCACCTTGAAACAGCGTTTCCGATGCCTGGACCATTCCGGGGGCTACTTGCAATACTCCCCTGAGATTGTCGGTTAGTTCACTGTTGTCTGCTGCATGCTGCATAACTTAGCCATCATGAGGCAGCAGCAGCTGGTAGTAGAAGACCCACCTGAGGTGAGAGTGGCAGATGATGATGAGGAAAATGCAGATGACGAGGATGAGAAAGCCATGCAGCTATCTGAACCCGGAGCACGACGGCAGAGGAGGGCGGGCCATCATGCCCCTTTAACGAATGCTCGAGCCTTGCACCAGCAGCTCATCCGTGAATGCTTTGCTGCCTGAAGGCTCAGCGGCAACTATTCCACATGGACCATGTTTACTGTTTGGACCTATTCCGTAATGTTATGTTGTGTTAATGGAACAAATAATGTAAATGATCCTTGTTTGCTTCAAAATGGTGTGTTAATAATCGAACAAATAATGTAAATGATTCTTCTTGAGTTCCAAAAGTTGTGTTAATAATGGAACAAATAATGTAAATGATTCAGTTATAATTTAAAATATATTTTATTCAAAAGTTTAACAAACATTTGTTTGTACTTAACTTAACTTTAATAAACATATTCTCATACCAAACTTTAAAGTTTTCACTTAAGATCACTTACAAACTTTAAGATCACTTACTAACTTTTAAACTTGTAAATTTACATAACTTACAAAATATGTTTAATTTGAGAACAGTTATAACAGTAACAACAATAATAATAATAACAACAACACCAGCAGCAGCAGCAGCAGCAAAGAAATGCTGCACCCATCTCTCCCCCACCTTATTCTAAGACCGCCCACTGCGCTTGGTCTTGGTGACTCCACCATCTCTGCCCGCAGGTGGTGGCGCAGCGTTTCTCGGGTTGGTACCAGGCTTATTCTTTCGAACATCATGTGCACTTCTTGATGGGGGGGGGGCGTGGGCGGGTGGTAATGTGGAAGGCCCGGCTTGGGTCTCTTCAGAAGCTGGTCTGGGGATTGGAGTGGGAGTGGCAGTTGATTCTGTCAGTGGGCGCGGGGTCTGGGTGTGTTCCCTTATTGCAGCAGCTAACTCCGACATTCCCTCCCTCATGTGCCCTGACAGTGTCTCAACTACCTGCAACATTCCCTCCCTCATGTTCTGCGACAGTGTTTCACCTAGCTGTGACATGCCCTCCCTCATGTTGAGCAAAATTGTGTCAATTACATGCAACATTCCCTCCCTCATGTTCACTGACAGCGCATCAGCTATCTGCGACATTCCCTCCTTCATGTGCACCGACATTGTTTCTGCTGGCTGAGATATTCCCTCCCTCATGTTCCTGGACAGCGTTTCCATTTCTCGTGAGAGTGTTGTTACTTCTCCTAACAGTCCCGATACCTCATCACCCACCCCACTGATGGTGTCCAGGTGTGATCGGGTAAGGTCAATGCTCTCCACAGCCATTGCCATTATCTGAACCACATCTGTTAGATCCAGCACCTCAGGAGAGTGCTGTTGAGCTCCCCTTGCCCTCCTCACCCTGGGGGTGGCTCGCTGCATTCCAGTGGGACCCGCGGACTCGGACGGTGGGCCCCTAGGTGTGCCTTGCTGCATCCCACTGGGACCCGCAGCCTCGGAAGTTGGGGCCCTGGATGTGCCTTGCTGCATCCCACTGGAACCCACAGCCTCGGACGGTGGGACCCTGGGTGTGCCTCGCTGCACCCAACTGGAATCCACAGCCTTGAACGGTGGGAAGCCATGGAATGTCCCACCAACTCTCAAACCACTACTCAGGGAAGGGGCTAGCACCTCAAGGGTAGCACCTGCACCTCCTCCAAAATGAGTACAACAGTGGGTACTTCATCCATTCCTCCCCCACCCCCATGCACTTGGTCTGGAAGGTGGGATTGGTAGATGTTATCCTCTTCAGGCTCGTCCTCATCTGAATATTCTTCTGCAGCTTCAGGGTTGGCCTCAGTTTCTGCAAAATATAACAGAACAGACAAATAGTTAGCAGAGAGGAGGGGCAGGGTGGGTGGCATGAGTAGGCTCACACAGCGCAGGCAGCAGGCTGATTTGAAGGACCACGATGAATGATAGCACATTGCATCAACTGAAGCGTAGCTGACGGAGACATCCTCATGAACCGAAGCATGGCTAGCCTACACAGTACTTAACATTTAGGAAAGCCAGACTGTGGAATTTGCAGGACTTATCCTCTCCCTCGAGTGTGGGCCCAGCTTGTGCAGCGGTGGTTGCTTTTCTCCAGGCAGGACCCATCAAAGCAGCGACCCTCTCTTCCAAGGGTGTCAGTGGGTGCAGAATTGCCGGGCCTCCTCCTGTTCGAGTTCTTTCTCGTTTGTTGTGTGTCACTTTCCTCTGCAAAGAAGAAAATATAACTTTTTAGAGAGGGTGTCTGTCTGCTGGATGGGACATACACAGATGGTCACATTTACAATTGCAATTCCATTGAAAAATGAAAATATTACGTACACTAACTACTTGACCAAGGTCCTGCCACTTCTTTTTGCACTGGCCTCCAGACGTCAGGGAGATCACCATTGCACAGTAATCTTGTGCAAGTTGGTTCCAGCATTTCTTCGTTTCTTTGGGTGGAACTTTTATGTGACCTCTGCTGGTGTTCAGCTCCTGCTATTTGCCCTCAATCACAGTAACTACTGCCTCCACTTCAACCTGTAAGAAATTCTTGGTCCTTGCGCTGTGTTGCATTTTGTATTGCAGCTCCGATTTTTCCAGTGATAATTAAAGTTCTCACACAGCACTCAGTGTTCTTACACACACAACTGGCTCTTCAAAAAATGGCTGATTGCAGACTGGGAGCTGTACTGCGCATATGCGCCCATAGGAATCACGTCAAAAACGACCGTTTTTTTCCCACAGAAGGGGCGGCATCGTTTTTTCGGCGCAGACATTAGGCTCCACCCCCCTGAGGCTATAGGACAGGCTGCACGCCACCAATTTAAAAAAATAGAGCAGGGAAACTTGGCACATTTATTTTTGGAGCAGTTGTGGCCTAGAAAAATGGGCGTAACTCTGGCAATACGCCAAAAACAGCTTTGGGCAAAATTGAGCCCAATATCTTGAAAACTTCGATCAGGTCGCCCCTTAATCTTTTGAATTGTAGGGAATATAACCCTAATCTGCGTAATCTCTCCTCGTAATTTAACCCTTGGAGTCCGGATATCATTCTGATAAACCTACACTGCACTCCCTCCAAGGCCAATATATCCTTCCTAAGCTGTGGTGCCCAGAACTGCTCACAGTACTCCAGGTGTGGTCCAACCAGAGTTTTGTATAGCTGCAGCATAACTTCTACCCCCCTTGTATTCTAGTCCTCTAGATATAATTTTAAATTCTCTGTAAAATTGTTATTTTCTTGATTTTCTTTGGATCAATATTTAATAATCTTGATGATAAATGTGTTCATTTGAAAATGAAAATCACCCATTCAAAATTCGTACACTGGCCCATCAAACCATTAAAATCTATTTACTGTGTGTCCTGGCATAACAACACGAGGTCATTGGCTCTGTGAAATAACTTTCTAAATGTTGGGGTTTTCTCTGAACCCATCCTCTGCTAGTTAGCGTGGTCAAAACTCTTGACTGGTATTTTGAGGGGGTTAATTTAGATCCTTAAAGTAGAGCAGGCTAATAACTGATGGAAAGCAACTGGCAGCTTGCATTCTTAGTTTCTCTCCACGAGAGCTCTCAAATGTATTGGATTACTGTCCCTTCCTAAATATGGTTTATTCAGTTGGAAGTAGAACCCGGCATCGAAACCATCACAAATCCTTTTTGTTTGGTATTCTCATTTCATACTTTATACTTTTTGTACTCTTATAATCTTGTTCATGCCATTCTAGTTTGGATATTTTGTCATGTTTGAACAGCTGTTTACAGGTCAGTAATTGCCAATGGGAAAATTTTACACTAGTGGATCAGAAACATTAATGGCAATAGTTAGTAACAAATCGTGCATGTCACACAGAGATCAGCAGTGCACGCAGGTCTCGAGCAAATTGATGAATTTCTGACTACCTGATGCTTGTAATGCTCCTGGTAACATTCTTTTGGAAAGTGTGTAAAAGTACGCATTATGCAAAATAGACCTGTCATGATAACTTAATTACATTTGTAAAGTCATGGGAATCGCAATAAAATTTGGGATTGTGGTAACTCTATCTTCTGTAGCAAGCCTCTCTAATTGGCTTTGCCTACTGTGAATCTCAAATACTTGGAAAGTGGAGGATTTTAAGTTCATTTTGGGCCAAAAGATTAGTCATTCTTTAAGGGAAAACATTGGAAGGCCAGATATTATGCAGTAGGAATAATTTAGGGCTTAAGCTTAATGGCTGTAAATAAGTTAACCGCATCATTTTGCTTCACTATGTTGCTTGCATATGCACAAACATACACATACACACATACATGCATGCACACATACATATATATTAATTAGTGTGATATAATATGTACATATGTTAGAAAAGGCATCTCTTTGGATAAAATTTGTAATAATACCACAAATATTTTAGTGGCGTTTTGAAGAAGTCCTTGCTGGGTGATAATATGCTTGAATTGTCAGGCAGTTGCCGTTGCATTTCCGAGCCAGCGTGGTGTTATCCTCTTAATATTTTGATGTGAGTGAGCACTGTTTGTGTAGTGAGCCATACAGGGAGAAAACGGGAAACATTTCACAGCACTGTAGTTTGTAACTTTAACAAGAGAAATGAGGTGCCAATCTTTACTAATGGACGAAAAGAAAAACTGCAAATGCTGCAAAAATAGGTTTGGGTTTTAGGTGTAACCCTGACTCAAGTGACAGGTTACTGCTTTGAGCAGAAATAATATTGATAGTGTTATTATACAGCAGATAGCAGTTTGACGCCAGCACCTGTGGGTTCACATTCATGTGTAGTGCTGTGTTCACCATGGTCTAAATGCCACTTACATTTTTAAGACTGGCAAAGAGCCCAAACTTTTTAAAGTTTGGTTTGCTTTTCTGCCGCACTGCATCCATTGCAAAATTGTTCGACTGCCTCCTCAAGGTGGTCTCGCTTACCTAAATTTGACTCCTCTCATTGGTGATTTAACTCTCTCGCAGTCATATTGATAAAATAGCTGCGGTATAACTGGGCTGTTAACATTCATGTATATCTATGACTAAAATAATTCAACAATTTTTGGAAGTACATAAAAATGAATGCGGCTTTTAAAAATGATTTGTCTGGTATGGTTTTCATTTTGCAGTAAGACTAAACACTTAAAAATTGCATGAAATGTTTTTTTTAAATCAAACCCCACCTCTGTAAAAATGCTGCTCTTCCCTGGTAACATTCATTATCCATTTTAATTTTCTTTGGATACAATATTAAATTTAATTTAATAATCTTGTTTTTATCAATAACCATCAAGCCGAATAACTATATTCCCATAGATTGTTTTAACTTTAAATCTCTTTATACAGTAGCTGTGCTCTGGGCTTTTTTCATCTAAATGAAGAAATTGTACCGCAACATGTTTCAAACGAAAAAGTAACACTTTATTATCAATAACATTACTTGCTTAAACATCCAGACCATGAATCTTTTCTCTGAGGTGACCTTGATTGCTGAAGCTGTATTCGCCTTGGTTCAAAGGACACCATTGGCGAAAGGGTTAATTCATTTCAGTTTTCTTGTATTGCAAAAGATAATCCCTTTGAATTGTTTTGGCACAGTTTTTATGTCTTAATCCGGCCCCTGATTCCTCTCATGCAGTGCTGTGTGACAGAGCGTTCCTTCCTGTCACTGCATGCTAGCACCCTTGTCACGGCATGAGATTGGCCATGCGTGCAAGGACCACTCATGTGACTCTTGAGCGTACCTGCTTTGTTGTTTCTGTTAAACAGAGGATTGCAGCATTTTTAAAGACTGTTTCCTTCATCTAATTTAGCGCTGTTGATGTTTGTTGCAGAGGTGCATGATGATGTGCATATTGACATGTGTGTTTTTCTTTCCCAACATGTTGAACAGAACTTATATTTTGATACCTAGAAACTGACAAGACCAGAAAGGAGGCAGACCTGAGCAACTAAAATCACATTCACATGCCTCAGGTCATCAGATAGTGAACTTCCTCCACTTTTTCTGCCTGGTTTTGGTGGCATTGTGTTTTCTTTGTATTATTTTGTACTTCTCCTTCCTAATCCCAACCCATCAGTTTCAGGTACTTTATTTCAGAAACCATAATTATCCCCATTTTTTCCCCATCCTCTCTCCATCTATATTGGGCTGTAAATTGTGGCCTCTCCGGTTGCGTGCGATGTGCGCATGCACCTGAAGAGGCCTCGCAAATGCCAGTTCTCGGTGTGTGATGTGCATGTGCCAAGAACCGGCATTTGCGAACTGTCAAAATGTCTTTTGACAGTTCCAACGCATCCCCGGGAGAAGGACATTTGCGTGCAGAGATATTTTCCCAACTCATCCTCAGCGAATGTCCTTCAAACTCTTACGTCTGGTAAAAGCAGGCGTATAGCCTATTTTTACTATCGTGTTAAGAGTTTTAAAACATAGAAAATTTTAATTTTATCACAAATTTTTATATTAAAAACCCTGCCCATTAAGGCAAGTTTATTTTAACCCTATTAAAACATAGTAAAAAAAAAAATTTTATATATATTTTTTTCTAAAACATTAAATTTTAAATATATCAGGTGTTTTTTTATTTATTGTGCTGTGTTTCTGTGTTTTGGGGGGTATTCTCATTGATCTCGTACGGAGCTCCCATTATTATCCATGAGAATACTCCATGTTCATTGATGGTCCAGGCCCACGTGATCCCAGGTTACGCTGACGCTGGACTGCACATCTAGGCCTCGGACTGTAAGTATATGTTTCTCCGAGACCACCAGGTACTTTAGGGGAAAACATTTTGGTCGGAGACGTCCGCCCGCAGGAAGCCTCAAACCACAATTTTCGGGCCATTATGTTGCAAAGATTGTCAGTTTAAGATGCCCAATATTAAGAAGGATACATTGAACTCAAATACAACTCGTTTTTTTTTTCATGATTATGTACTTAGCATGGTTTAATTTAGGCAGAACATAATCTGGTCACCCTTGTTAATTGTAGCTTGGATATCAGATCAGTACCACATAATTAAGCAATTTTTACTTCCATACAAATAAAGATTACAGTTTCTTAGTCCAAGTCATAGTTGCCAAACACTGTAAATAATGACCCCTCTTGTGGCTCTGTATGTTCATCTGTTATTTCAGAAGACTTTGGTTTCAGACGCAACATTTCACAGATGACACGTGACTTAATAAACACAGGTAGATATTTAAGTTTCCAAAGCTGCAGAGGGTGTCTGCTTTTGGAAGTGGTTTCTCAACTTGTTGAATTACATTTTTTGATAGCTTTAAAAAACATGCGTGTAGAAGCAAACAAAATGGCACACTGTTCTCTCTCAAGACTTCTAGAGAGACCCTGTATGTTCATTTTTATGCACAGAGACGTTTTAGATTACAGTGAATACCGAAGCTTCAGTAGTTTCTGCTTATGTACCACAAAAATATCAGTTAACACTGCACACAGTGGGAAGGGGGAAGGTGAGTGTTGAGTTTGCCAGGAAAATTTTAACCTTGTAGTTTGAATTGATTGCTCTAATTCATATTAATGTGGTAAGAGCTTGCTTTAATCTAAAGCTATATGGTATTTCTTCTGTAAGTGTGTCCCTCTCTGTATGTCTGTCTCTCTCAACCAATCTGTTTCTCTTTCACTTGCCTGACTTTTTCCCTATCTGCCTGTCTTTGTATATATTTCTCCCACGCCCCCGCCCACATTTCTATTCCTTTCTCTTTTCCTATTTCTCACTCTCTCCTCTCTCGCACTTGCTTTCTCTGTTATTATGGGCCCGTGAGATGACCAAGGATTCTTACCTAATTTTGTATGCTGTGTGATTACCACAATGTGAACAGATAAATTGCCGCTTCAAATTCTTAATTCGTCTCTCCTTTATTAGCAGGCTGGATCATGGACTTTGGCTGCATTATAATGTTGACATCTATGTAGCTCTGCACTAAAGTTAGTGGACAGTGCTCTGAAATGTGACTGAGATAGAAACTGTGCTTGCTGCCTTTTCTGTCTCTCCCATTGATTAGGCATCTTGCACTTGGCTGTGCCTGATGACCCGGCCAATATTGGCAGCACTGGCATGGGGAAGAAGAGACCAAATGTCAGCTGAGTCTGGGATTCAAACTTGGGTCTCCTAGCACATGACCATTATGAGACTATTTCCCCCTCACAGAGTAGTGTAATGTATGCACCTGTGAGTATGCTGACAGGTTTGTAACGCTGATGCATTGTGAATGGCTTAGCCAGTCACGTGATGTTTGCAAGACTCAATAAAACCCCAGTCAGTTGAGTCCAGGTCATCCACGATGAGGTATGCAGTTATGAGCCTAGTGGATAAACTGTTAATGTGCAGTGTGATTGTTAAACCTTTGTTAATAAACCAACTAGTTCTTAATAGCAATGTGTTGCTATGAATTCTTAAGCAAAGAACCCACGAAGCAAATACTCGGGGACAGAATTAGATGCCTTAGGGATTGTTTATTTCATCCTCTGTCCTAATCATTTCAACTTTGGTTTTCTGCATTTTGGGGCATGGCCCTCCATCTAGATTGCTAGTTTAAAATAATCTATTGAAGTAGATGATCGAACACTGCCAAGAAAATTATGGTTTCTGTGCTGGAGTTGGGAGAGGATCAGGAAGGGAGAGGGAAGGAGAAATGTAGACTACAGTTGGTAATGGTTAGAAGAGATATGGCAATAGATAAATATTCTGAAATTTAATTTGATTACTTTTGGAGATCAGGGAGTATTTATGTAAAATGTTCCCTCACCAGATTAGATGGATAGGATAGAGTCCATGATAGAGTACATTGAACATAATTGAGCATGAAGTGGCTTTAATTGCCCAGGTGACCAGGTAGCTAATGTAACACCACTTTTTAAAAAAGGAGGGAGAACGAAAACAGGGAATTATAGCCCGGTTAGCCTGACATCGGTAGGGGAAAATGATGGAATCAATTATTAAAGATGTAATAGCAGCGCACTTGGAAAGCAGTGGCAGGATCAGTCCAAGTCAGCATGGATTTATGAAAGGGAAATCATGCTTGACAAATCTTCTAGAATTTTTTGAGGATGTAACTAGTAGAGTGGACAAGGGAGAACCAGTGGATGTGGTGTATTTGGACTTTCAAAAGGCTCTTGACAAGGTCCCACACAAGAGATTAGTGTGCAGAATTAAAGCACATGGTATTGGGGGTAATGTATTGATGTGGATAGAGAACTGGTTGGCAGACAGGAAGCAAAGAGTAGGAGTAAACAGGTCCTTTTCAGAATGGCAAGCTAGTGGGGTGCCGCAAGGTTCAGTGCTGGGACCCCAGCTATTTACAATATACATTAATGATTTAGACAAAGGAATTGAATGTAATATCTCCAAGTTTACAGATGACACTAAGCTGGGTGGTGGTGTGAGCTATGAGGAGGATGCTGTAAGAGACTGCAGGGTGACTTGGACAGGTTAGATGAGTGGACAAATGCATGGCAGATGCAGTATAATGTGGATAAATGTGAGGTTATCCACTTTGGTTGTGAAAACAGGAAGGCAGAATATTATCTGAATGGTGACAGATTAGGAAAAGGTGAGGTGCAACGAGACCTTGGTATCATGGTACATCAGTCATTGAAAGTTGGCATACAGGTACAGCAAGCGGTGAAGAAGGCAAATGGCATATTGGCCTTCATAGCTAGAGGATTTGAGTATAGGAGCAGGGAGGTCTTACTGCAGTTGTACAGGGCCTTGGTGAGGCCACACCTTGAATATTGTGTCCAGTTTTGGTCTCCTAATCTGAGGAAGGACATTCTTGCTATTGACGGAGTGCAGCGAAGGTTCACCAGACTGATTCCTGGGATGGCAGGACTGACATATGAAGAAAGACTGGATCGACTAGGCTTATATTCACTGGAATTTAGAAGAATGAGAGGGGATCGCATAGAAACATATAAAATTTTGATGGGATTGGACAGGTTAGATGCAGGAAGAATGTTCCCCATGTTGGGCAAGTCCAGAACCAGGGGTCACAGTCTAAGGATAAGGGGCAAGCCATTTAGGACCGAGATGAGGAGAAATTTCTTCACTCAGAGAATTGTGAACCTGTGGAATTCTCTACCATAGAAAGTTGTTGAAGCCAGTCCGTTAGATATATTCAAAAGGGAGTTAGATGTGACCCTTACGGCTAAAGGGATCAAGGGGTATGGAGAGAAAGCAGGAATGGGGTACTGAAGTTGCATTATCAGCCATTATCATATTGAATGGTGGTGCAGGCTCGAAGTGCCGAATGGCCTACTCCTGCACCTATTTTCTGTGTTTCTATGTTAATATTGTAGGTTCTGATTCTTAAAAAACACATTATGTAGCCAGCTTACAGTCCTCTTACAAAACATACCGTGCAGCTCCAGGCTTATAAAATGCACTGTACAATTTCTTGGCAACCAGGAAAAGAAAAACACATACAGCTCATAAAAATTTAAAAAACACACTCTAGTTCCAGATTTAAGGAATTCCATTCCCCCACCCCAAAAATAAGTACAACTCTGATTGATTGATTTTTGGAAGGGAGCATGTTGGTATGGCAGTCATTGCTGGACAATGAATAAACTACTTTCTACTCTGCATGCTCCGTGCCAATATCAAACAGTCCCAGCTTAGGCCTCATTCCACAGTTATATCACATTAATTGATGCGGTGTTAAGAATACTTCTGAATACAGTATGAGTGGGACCCACGGTTATAGTATTGGGAATACCTCATGAGTGAGAATCCATGGATATAGCGGCTACTCACACCACTCAAGTCAAGAAAATAAAGTTTGGGACAGAGTTCAAATCAGATTCTGACTTCCACACTCTGATTTTAGACTGCAGGCAAAATTCCTAAAGTTGTAGAAGCGCTGACAGTGAGCTCTTTCCTAACTTTGGAATTTAAAAGCAGTGCAACAGGCCGCTGAGTAGTTTTAAAACAATTGAACGTTTAAAGAGTCAGCTGTGAACTGTGAACTGGCTGTAATTATACTGTATCTGATGTCAAGCAGTAGCACCTCTTCGAAGTGGTTGTGCTACTGATACCACGTTACTGATTTCTTAGAAATTGGCTCTGCATATATTTGGCTTTGCTGCAGTGGTGCAATAGTACCAAACATGCAACGCAATTGCATTTGCCATAGTAAAAGCAGACTCAGAAAAGCTGCCTCCATTCCCAGGTATAGTAGTTTGATGTTTATACCATATAGATCTTTACAACACAGGAGAAGCCTATTTGTCCCTTTGCATCTGTGCTAACTCTTTGTGAAGCTAAACTAATCTCGTTGCCCTGCTCTCAACCCATGGCCCTGTATTTTCCTGTGCTTCAAATGTTTATCACTTTACCCTTTCTATGGGGAAAGAGCAGGGGAGTGGAACTAATTAGGTAGCTCTTTCAAAGAGCTGACATAGGCATGATGGGCCGAATGACCTCTTTATGTGCTGTATGATTCTATGAAAAGCTGCAGTGGTCTCTGCTTCAACACTCCCTGAGGCAAAACATTCAATGTCGCAACAACTCTCTGCAAAGAAATTGCTACTCGTCTCTCTCCTCACTCTCTAAATGACCATTGTAAATGCATGACTCCTTGTAACTGATTCCCTTACCATAAGAATTAGACATTGCCTAGTCAGCCTGTCAAAATGCTTCATTGTATTAAAAAATCTCCTCTCAGCCTTCTCTGCTTCAGTAAAACCAGTTGCAATATCTCAGATCTCTCCTCACAACGATAGTTTCTCATCCCTGGTAAAATGAATCGATAATATATGCTCTCAATAGCCGTTTAATAATAGGGCACTGAAAATGTATGCAGTATTTTAAACTGTGGCCTGGCTATTGCCTTGCACAAATATATTGTTACCTCTTGACTTTTGTACTGTATGCCCCTATTTATAAAACCCCAAAATGCTATTCAGCTGCCAGTGAAGCTGAACGGCAACTGGATTCAAATGATCAAATTTCATTCATTTATTTATTTCTGGAAGAAAGTAAATTGGTATGATTGTCATTACAAGAGAATGGAATATTTTCTACTTTTCATGCCCTGTGTAATACTAAGATCAAGGTCAGTTTTTGTTGTATATAGAAGAACTCCACGAGGCTGAGTACTATGAGCTAAACTTAGTGTGACCTTAGTCTTCTTTATTACAACTCCAGAGTGCCTAAACAACATGGCGGCCAACCTTTTCTACCGACCTGCACGAGTGTGCAGGTGACCATTAGGACTCCAACAGTCGCGCCCTCTGGTGGCAAGCATTACATAGTTACATACACAACAGTTTTAATGCAGTCTCACAGAGCAAAACTGCTAAAATAGAACAATTGAATGCAAAATATTCTCGACCTTACCTTACTGTGGGCCTGAAATTCAGTATCGCTGGAAAACTGGTGCTCCCCCCACCTTTTTGTGGCCATTAATGCTGAATTTTTTTTGTGGCTGGGCCAACCCATATTAAGCTCCAAAAGTGAACAAATGGGTTCCAGTGCTAATGAACCTTTCCAAAGTGAATTTTTCAGCGGTGCAGCTGTCTTAATTTGAACGTTATCACCACTGAGAAATTCAGCATGCAGGTAAGGCCAGGGTTTGCAGCAAGGCCCTGAGGGGGGAAGGAGGTTGGAAGGATGGCTGGTGTAAGAAGTGCAAGGAGAGCCAACAGGTTTACTGATATGGAACTGGAGACACTGATGGACAGTGTGGAGGACAGAAGAAGAACACTGTTTCCTGACGTGGGGAGACCTGGCAGACAGGCAGTACATAATGCATGGAGGGATATTGCAGGGGAGGTGTCAGGCTCGTCCATATATGTGAGGACGCACCCTCCCAGGAGGGTGCTGGCCAGTCTGCACCCGGCCCTTCCAGGGTGGCGATAGGTCAACGCCTCCTAGCTCTGGGGCGACGGGGATCCTCCTCCCACTCCTCCTCCTGCGCCTCCTCCTCTTCCTCCTCAGGTGGTACTGTTGGCTCGACCTCCAGCGGCTGTCCCCTCATGATGGCCAGCTTGTGCAGCATGCAGCAGACCACCACGAAAATGGAGACCCGTTGAGGAGAGTACTGCAAGGTGCCACCAGAGTGGTCCAGGAACCGGAACCTCTGCTTAAGGATGCCTATGCACTGTTCGATGATGCACCTGGTGGCACAATGATCAGCATTGTATGCATGCTCTGGCAGTGTCCTGGGGTTCCACAGAGGAGTGAGCAGCCAAGCGGACAGGGGATATCCTTTATCTGCAAGCAGCCAACCGCGGTCCTGATTCAGGCCAGTGAAACCAGCGGGCAGACTGGTCTGGCGCAGAATGAACAAATCATGGCTGCTGCCTCCCTTGCCCGTTGCCTGTCTGCACGGTGCTGACGGCAACACCTTCTCCTGCATGCCGCCCTGCTTCTGAGCAGGTGTCGCCCTCCCAACACTCTTCCCATCCTCAGGGTGAACCCTGCCAAGCAGTTCTCTGCAGTCCACAGGCCTCCACTAAATAATCAGACCTGAAAGTTGTACAAAAGTATAGGGGCATGTGCAAACCTGTGACCAGCACTCAGCAGGTTTAATGGAACCAAAACAATTAATAAAACTACATGAAAAGATAAATACTGCGCATGCTGGAAAATGAAATAAAAACAATAATAAGTAATAAAACGTTTTACCTACCAAAGGACTCCAGCGGTGTCGCGTTCAAGCACCGCATCGAAAACCTTGCGGGGGCACTGCCGGGAAGAGTCCTACCTTTTTCTCGGTGAAATTTGCTGTGGTAGTCCCTTTCCAGCAGCTTGCACGCTGCAGAGCTCACCGCTGGAAAGCTTCCTTTTACTGCGGCTTCACTGCGCCGTTTCCGGTGGAAGTGAACACCGCTGAAATCCTCCCCGAGCTGAATATGGCTCGGGGAGGGAAAATTACCGCGACGACCGATCGATTTTTTTCGATCGACCGCCCAAACTCCGTGGCAGCCATCCCTTTGGGGACCGTGAATTTTGGGCCCTGAATCTCCAAACAGAGTGTGAAGTGGCACACTTCAAACTGCATCCACTTCACTGGCTTTTAAAGCAGTGGAACACAGAACAAAGAATGGAGAGTGGAGTAAATATTACTGAGCAGAGAGTGAAGAGGAAAGAAAATCCAACTATTAGATAGGAAGTAGTAAGAGTATCTAAAACATTGTAAACACAATGGCCTGGATTATGCTGTCAGTGTCGAAGGAACGGCGCTCGCTGTTCGCCTCGCTGACAGCTGCCACAGAGTTAACGTAGACTTCTCAGGTTAGATTTCCTCCAATCTATCATTTTTTCCAGTGTTGCGCCCTCTACAGGGGATCTGTGGCATCCGTGAGCAGGTTAAGAAACAGCGAGACTATTTAATCAATAAGATTGAAGAATCTTCACTCAGTTACAGGGGCCGAAATTGGGTGCCAGGCTGTTGGTCCGGCTGAAACCCTCCCTGGTGGCCCAGGTGACCTAATTAAAAGAATCACAGAGTTCCCAGCAGCTCTCCCCTTTAAGTGAAGGGGAGAGCTGTGGTGACGCACATGCATCATCACATCAACAGTGGCAGGCTGATGACTGGCAGCGGTGGGGGCCTCTGTCCCGCCTCCACTTTCGCTCCTCTAGAGTGCTCACCGTCTCACTTCTGGTGCCATTATGAACGACTTCAGGTCTGCTCGAAAAAAAATGACAAAGAGCTGAATTTCGCACAAGAGGCCACCTCATCCATAGCGGGGGCGGTGAAAACATATCAACAGCAATGGGTGCGACCTGTTTCGGGCGGCAACAGAGAGTCCAAACCAGGAAGTATAAACCAGGAAATATAATTTAGATTTAAATTATGTACAGAAAACAAAATAAAGATTGGAATATGCAGTTGGGATTAAAGAAGCGAGGTAAAAGAGACTGATAGAAAAAGTAAAATAAAAAAATGTTTTTTTAAAAATTTCCCAACATTAATTTTCTTCTGAGGGAATGAGAATCCACACTTGTAAAATTAGTTTTCCAGGCCAGAGAGGTTGTTCAGTAATTATCACACCGTTAAAAACTCACTTACCCCTGAATGCACCAGCTGTTGTTAGTGTGGAACTAATGGGCAAGTACAGCAAGTTCACGCCATTGCAGTAATTTCAATGCCGAGGATTAGCGAGGACTGCAACAGTTAGCACATTCAACAACAAATGAGGCCACCAGACAGAAGGAACAGAGCCAGTGCACTGAAGACACTCAAACAGCAAAATATATAATTTATACATATGTGTATGGTGTCAGAAAAAACTATTTGACCAATGTTCATCAGCAGGATTGTAATCAAATTAGTGATCAATCGAACAAGAGGAGTGGAGTGTGTGTGCATGTCATACACAAATAATACTCATATTTTTATAAACCACAGTTTAATGTTCTGTTTTCCGAAACAAAAAAGGTCCTTTGGACTAAGAGGGGTTAAAGCACTTCATAGAATGCTTGCAGAGGAGTCTTTAGTTGGTTTCAGGAAGAAAATGGCAGCATACAAAATTTGGTGGGTTGGGCATGCAAATTTGATCTATTTTTAAAAATGGTTAGATTCATCTATAATTTTAAGTGTAACCAGACTGTGTCCTCCCCACCCCCCCCCCCCCCACCTTCCACCCCTTGAAAAACAAGAAACATATGCATTTTCTGTGTTATTTGATGTTTTCCCGGCTAGAACCTTTTTGCAATATGGATTCCTTCATTTTCAAAAATGGACTTTTATTTTTTTTTAAGTCTCATTTTAATTACGAGTTGAAAAGATGATTTAATTGGTCACATTTTCACCTTTCCCCAGAGAAAACTCTGGGGACAGTACTGATGCCAATAGTTTGCATGTTTTTTTTTCAGAAAGAGCTGGGTTTTAAATCTAAACTCTAACTGCTGCTGATTAAGTAGAATAATGTAATAATTAGCCATTCCTAAGACAATGATGAGACGAGAACAGCATGGGACTAACCAATATAATCAAACCACAGGCTTTTAAAAATGATCATATACATCCTCCTGAGGGCTCAGTTGCTAAATACATAGCCTGTTATGTTTCTAAGCCAGACTGATCAGGAATGTCCCAGGTTCAATATTTGATATGTACTGAATCAGCTGATCTCACTGCGGGCAGCAATAGGAATACTGCAGTTAGCGGCAGCACCTCAAAGGGTGGAAAAATCAGCCACGGTCCTCATTCCTGATTGATGCCCAATGTGCTGTGCTGAAAAGTGTGTACATGTGGATGCAGTGCCAGGTCAGGTTGAACTGTAATACTCCCCATGCACAATCAACCCTCGCCATCCAGACTCTCACACGAAGAATGATCACTTGGGGGAGGTACTGCTGGACTCCCCGTTTGAATCAGAAAAAAGGGGAAAAGAAAGTAAAAGTTCAAGCGTTGAGGACATTAAATAATTTGAAGCTTTTTATAAAATTCATTCTCAGAATGTGTGCATCGATGGCAAGGTCGGCAATTATTGCCCATCCCTAGTTGCCCAGAGTCAGTGGCTGTAGGCTGATTTGCGGACACAACTGAGTGGCTTGCTAGGCCACCTCAGAGTGTAGTTAAGAGCCAGCCACACTGATGTGGGACTGGCGTCACCTTCAGCCAAGTTTCCTTCTCTAAAGGACATTAGTGAAACATTACAGCATTCCAACAGCATCATGGTCACTTGTTTTTACTGATAACCAGCTTTTTATTTCCATATTTTAAAAACTGAATTCAAATTTTCAGTCTGTCGTAGTGGGATTTGAACCCACGTTTCCTGGATTGTTAAGCTTCTGAATTACCCACCCATAGCATGCAGCTGAGTTTGAACCTCCAGTAACAGACCACTGCACCACTATACCTGTGACTTTTTCTCTTAGTATTTAATGAAAACGAAACATTTCTCTGTTGAAAAATGTGCATGGTCCATTTATTAAATGATAACCATATTGAATACATTTTTGAAGCCAAATAGTATATTGTATAAACAAGGTCTAATTGGTTTCCTTTGAGGAAGTCTGTATTTCTAGTGCTTAGCGGAAATCAACTTCACCCAGCTGAATACTGCTTGTAGTGTTTTCCAACTCAAATGACCATGTGTAACTGTTCACGCTCATGCAGACACCTAAGCACTGTATTGGGGAAATCGGAAGAGGTAGCTTCTGTGTCATAAGCATTGTCGTGGTAGAAATCACTTGCTATTATGGACCCAGGGGCAACGTATGGATAGATGAAAACTACTTATGCATCTGTTACTTTCGCAAGGATCAAACTTTGCTGTCTGCTGAAGAAATCAAAGCGACGTCAAATGAAAGTGGACAATCAAATTATAAAATAAAGTTGATGAACACCTGATGTTGGGGCTGGGGGAAAGGCAGGAATTTTTTATCTCATGGTGCTTTTGCAAGATCAAGAATTTCCACCCACAGCACACAGCCATGTTTGAATCTCTGGGACAGCAGGTTGCAGCCGGAATAGCAGTTAAGGGCACATTAAAAAGAAAAGAAAGACTTGCATTTATATAGCGTCTTTCACGACCACTGGACATCTCAAAGCACTTTTGGAGTGTAATCACTGTTGTAATGTGGGAAACGTGGCAGCAAACTCCCAGAAACAGCAATGTGATAATGACCAGATAAATATTGGCCAGGAGACCGGGGATAACTCCCATGCTCTTCTTCAAAATAGCGCTGTGTGATCTTTTACATCCACCTGATATGGCCGACGGGGCCTCAGTATGCTCGGTCACCTCAGAGTGTAGTTAAGAACCAACCACATTGATGTGGGACTGGAGTCACTTTTAGGTGCCTCTGACAGTGCAGCACTCCCTCAGCACTGCACTGGAGTGTCAACCTAGATTTTGGTGCTCAGGTTCCTAGAGCAGGACTTGAACCCACAACCTTCTGATTCAGATGTGAGAGTGCTACCCACTGAGTCACAGTTGATATTAGGTGACATTAGGGCAGAAGATGATATATGTGGATGAGAGAAGGCGGGTTAGAAGAGTGGAAGCATGATGTGAAGAGGGAGAAGACTGGCGTTGTGAACTGGAAAGGGAGAAAGATTTTCATTGTGAACTGGGGAAGAGGAGGGAAGGGACGAGTGTAAATGTCAATGAGGAGCAAAGAGGAGAGTTCCACCATGTACTGATGGGAGGGGACGGGGGAGAAATGTGCCTCCTTATTGCTTTGGAAACTATAAAAACAATTCTAAAACAATTTATCTGATTTAGCAACAGAAAGTATCAGTAGCCGACGATGCCTCTGCAAGAAATTGAGGAAAATCCCAGCAGTGTCTGTGACAGACGGCATCATTTTTTTTTTGTGTCCTGTTAGGAAATATGAACATGCAGCTCTGCATTTGTTTCTGGTTATCCAGTTGACAGATCTTTAATACTGTGAGGAGAAAATGTAGGAAAGTGTTTTATTGCTTTTGAAATGTAATTTTTACCAATGTATAGATACATGGAAACATTGCAGAACCCAGGGGTTCTAAATTAGTTTAATTCTCATCCAGAACTGGAAGATTAATGTTTAAAAATAAATGAGTGCCATAACGCTACAGTTTTCATTCAAGAACAGTTATTTCCAGGAATTAATGTAATTAGATAACTAGTTGTCTTATTAAGAAATATTCGGCAGAACGGAGGTTTCAAAATGGCTTAATTTTCATTCAGAATTGTTCATTCAAAAAGTGAATGTAATTAAATAACCAGCTATAGTATTAAAGAAAAGACCTTATCAGATTGAAGATTGTAAAATGAACACATTTTCATTCAGCGCTGTTATCTTGTGGTGCCTGTGAGCACACATAGCAAAGAAAATTGAATTCAGAAAGACAGAAGTTGAAAAGCACATGGCAGCATTTCCCTAATAAAATAATGATTTTTATATTGGATAGTGCTATTTAGGTTAATTTAGCTGTCATTCAATGTGTGAAAAGTTCTGTAGGACTAGCAGATCATTTTTCATACTTTGGATACTAAAATGTTGTCACTGGGCTTATTTAGCATATTGGTACCAATAAACTAAAATAAAATGCAGTCAGGCTGATATACTTTTTGTGTGATACTATTAATTCATCACCTTACATTGCTCCCACTGTTGATGACAGACCTGTAACCACAAGTACTTCACTGTACTGTTATGTATCTAAAATGCTCTCCAGAAGTGGTCAAAGTTGGGAAAGCCTATAGGATTTTTGGCTTTGATGATTTTGGGGCGGTAATGCCGGTGGGGCAAGAAAGTTTGCGCCCGTCAACAGTTTGCGCCTCAGTCATCACAATTGGGCAGCTGGGCTGTGAGTCTGGGCGCAGCGCTAAGGGAGGCGTTGTACACCTCTCTTAGGGCATTAGTATGGGAAACTCACGAGCTAAAGAGTCAGCCCGAGAGCACTCGCTCCGAGAGATGCCTGGGGAGAAAAAGAAAACCTGAAAAATAAAGCCACAAAAACATTCCCAATACATAGCCCCCGCCACCACAACATAAATCGCAAAAAAATTAAAAGAAAAAACAATCACACTTACCTTAGGACTGCATTACTTTCCTCTCCACAGTCGGTATAGGCTGGACCGCCTGATTTCCCAGGCGTTCACTGCGGGGTGCGCGGCGAGGCATACGGGTCGGGCGGGCGTTAAAAAGCACGCCGGTGTCGCAACCAGGTGTGTTGCACACCGGCGGAGCTCTTCTGGGTGTTACTGCTCCGCGCTGCTGCAAAACCAGCCCCGAAAACCCCCACGGGGCGCAGGAGGCTGACCGCCCGCCCAGAAGACCTCACCGCCGCCATTGCCGCCGCTCTGGGGCGAAAAACGAAGCGCAAAGGAGCAGAAAATCCGGCCCAAAAGAAATACATAATAATATGCTGAGTGCTTTTCACAGTTCAGGTGAATACAGTATAAAATCTCACATGCCCAGCATTACACTTGATGGAAGTCATAGTACTGAATTTGGAGGATGATGCGATGCTGTGATTTATCGAGGATCAGCCTTTTTTTCTTCTGATTTTTTTTTAAAAAGCTACTTGCATATAATTTTTTTAAATCTGGGAAAGTGGAGGATTATACAGCGTCCTAGCTTTATGCATTCTCTATGCTATGTGCATTCTCTAAAACAGAGATTTGTTTAAATCTCTGGCTATGCCAAATAACAAAAGAAGAAAAGGGCGACCATTAACAATACTAAAGTATGAAGGGAATTACTGTCACATTTGTTGCAGGAGGTAACATATAAGTATGCACATCAGATCAATTCTATACCAACTCCCTAAAGGGCTGATTACGATGTAATAATTGGGTATGATAGGAAGAGGAAGACGACAATTCCATTTAATTGACAACAATTTATTTTACTTAAAGTAAGTGTATCCCATCTGAATAAATGTAAAAATTAGCAACAGAGGAGTTAATAGGTAATGACAAAGCTGATACAACTAAGGAATTAAAGAAAGTAGAAAGTGCCTCCTTGATCCTTGTGCTTTAGTGAGCCTTTTGTTTTATTTTCCTTCCATGTTTTCTCAAGTAGATTAATAAAATGAATTAGCGTAATTCAAAGCTTGTTACTATCTCCATCAATGGCTCAGTTGGTAAAGGCAGTGTAATATTAAGCAGATCAAGAAAGTCTCGGGTTCAATTGCTGGTTTGTGATGAGTCAGCTGATCTCATGTTGGCAGTAAGGGTACTGTAACTGGCTTCAGTAACCTCTAGTCTAGAGAGGGGAAACTAGTTATGAGTTCCCCCTCATAAGAAAATGCACATATGTGGATGTTGGATGCAGACTGAATTGGAGTCAGCTGTAATGCTCCCCCACATGAAATAGCCTGCTAACACTTGCCATCTTGGCTGACGTGGAATATTGGCACTTGGGCAAGGTACTGGAGGGCAACTAGCACCTATGGAACTGTAACTCATGCCCCTACAAGAGGAGGCAGAAAGAAAGTTGGCAGAGAACAACCCTTTTACTTCATATATGGAATGCACCACATAAAAGTGTACTTGGTTCACCATAACGTACATTGTTTGGATGGAAGACACTAGCATTTTGTACAAGTGGTGCAATTCCTGTACTTAATTTTAAATCCATATTTGTCATTTTCCAGTAGTGCGTGGTTATTGTAAAGAAAGAACCTCCAATTATATCATGCTTTTGACGACCTCAGGACATCACAAAGTGCTCCTCAGCCAGAGAAGCCAATTTGTGCACCAGGAGGTCCCACATATAGCAATGACCAGTTAATCTGTTTATAGAATGGAAATAGAATGCTGATGTCTATAGTCAAATCCATGCACCTTGATTATTGGGTCCAATTCTGGTCACGAAGACGAGGAAGACATTCACGTCCCAGAGATAGTTCCCTAGTGTCAGACGACTGAGGTATGAAAAAAGACGAGAGAAATTTAGGCCTTAAAAAGAGACACTGAGAGATGATCCTACAGTGCTGTATAAATTAATAAATGCTGTGGAATACGTAGAATTCCAGGTAGGTTAGTGGGAGCAAATACCTGGAATCACTTGAGAAACATTTGGATGCTGTGATGAGTGGGAGGACTAAAGAGCCTTACTGGATGAATATGTTAAACTGGGTTGAATGGCCTTTTGCCATCCAAAACTGTAATTGGTAGGATTCTGGCTCAGGTTCTGTTGCTTGCTTTTTAAAATCAAACTGTCCAGTTCAAAACTGAAATAGTGGCAGCCCTATGCAATTATTATACAACCCAAACACTTAGTGAAATAATGGAGATGTGTTTAACTTCTGACTTCTATACCAAGTATAATGTAAGCCTGTACTCACTGATCTACATTGGCCCCTGGTTAAGCAATGTCTAGATTTCAAAATTCACATCCTCATTTTCAAATCCTTCTATGTTCTCGCCCCTTCCTATCTCTGTGATTTCCTCCAGCCCCACAATCCCATCCCCTGAGATATTTGCGCTCTCCTAATTCTGCCCTCTTGAGCATCCGTGATTATAATCGCTCAACCATCGGTGGCTATGCTTTCTGTTGCCTCGGCCCTAAGCTCTGGAACTCCCTCTCTAAACTTTTCCGCTTCTCTGTCTCTCTTTCCTCCTTTAAGATGCTCCTTAAAACCTGCCTCTTTGACCAAGCTTTTGGTCATCTGCCCTAATTTCTCTTTATGTGGCTCGGTATCAAATTCTTGACTTCTAACACTCCTGTGAAGCGCCTTGGAATGTTTTGCTATGTTAAAGCCACTATATAAATATTGGTTGTTGTTGTTGTTGCATTTTGAATATCCCTGCACTCTTCCTGGAAGATTGTTCCATACATTTATCACTGAGTAATGAAGATCTTCCTACAATCTCCTTTAAAGTTGCTGTTCACCAATGTAAATTTATGTCCTTTTTTTTGGCTTAATTGAAAGTAATGTTCTGTGTTTACATTCGCTACGATGTTTAATATTTTATATAAGCTCTGCAAGCCCCTCCCCCACCACATTATTTAAGCCTGCAGAGGTTCTTTACCATTTTGAGTTGTTGTCATTATTACCCACCCCAGTAGCACACACCATTCTGTACTCTCAGGCTTCTGTTCTGTTCTGTAACCGATTGTGGGAAGCTGTGCATCAGTGGCCCAGTGTGTTTCACTGATTTTATTTTTCATTCCTTCTTTTTATTCCAGTGGGGAAGTGGCCTCTGCTCATTGCCTCTCTCTGAGGACCAGGCTAAGAATAGAAACACGCCACAAGAGGGAATCGTGCAAACACATAATATATAATGCAATCCATTGTGACACCAGTTTGATGCCTGAATTCTGTTATCTATCTCTCTCTCTCATATATATAATTTTGATTTCTTTAATTCATGACAGTTTTAAATTCTCAGTAGTTGCTTGGCTCCCTCAGAAGAAATAATTGTACTAAAAGCCACTTTCACTTGACTAAATGTGTGTTCTTTTATATAAGGGAGAAAGTAGCAAGGCTCCTTACACTGAACATATAATATAAACAGACTAATAACGCACCTAATTCTACCGATATCTAATTATGTGGTTCGATTAATGCAAAGCGTGAATGTTTATATTGGCTGTTACAATGTTGGATTGTATCCTTTTATTCTACTGCTTGTGTTATGTTTTCACTTTCAGTGCTCCCAGTGCAAAGCCTTGCTCACCACGAGTACAAATCAGGAATTGGGTGTGTATCCCCCACAATTTTCCACCCTTTATAGAGTCATAGAATGGTTACCAGCACTGAAGGAGGCCATTTGGCCCATCTAGCCTGTGCCGGCTCTCTGAAAGAGCACTTCAGCTCATCTCACTCCCACTGTAGCCCTGCAATTTGTTTTTCCTTCAGGTACTTATCCAATTCCCTTTTGAAGCCATGACTGAATCTGCCTCCCCCACCCTCTCAGGCAGTACATTCCAGATCCTAACCACTCGCTGCATAAAAATATTTTTCCTCATTTCGCCTTTGGTTTTTCTGCCAATCAGCTTAAAGCAGTGTACGAGTGACACAGAGCAAGCTTATGTGTGAAGATAGATTGAGAGATGGTGTATGTGTCAGACGTAAAATAAATACACAAAGTTGAAGCTTAAGGAAGAACGTTGAGAAAGACCCAAAGTGTATGAGAGTGACAGTGTGTGAGCATTCCTAGATGTCCATTCTCCACACACATCGCACATTCTACCTGACCCATTTTTGGCCATCTTTTCCATCACCACCGTCACTCCCACCCCCACCCCTCCTCATAATGCATCCCTTGCGTTTTCTCAGCCATACGGCAGTCTAAATATTCAAGCTATTAGGCCACATAAGAACATAAGAATTAGGAGCAGGAGTAAGCCGAACGGCCCTTCGAGCCTGTTCCACATTCAGTTCCGCATTGAGATCTTTGACCTCAGCTCCACTTTCCCACCCAATCCCCCATTTTCTTCATTCCCCGAGAGTCCAAAAATCTGTCTCAGCTTTGAATATACTCAACAACTCGGCATCCACAGCCCTTTGTAGTAGAGAATTTCAAAGATTCACAACCCTCTGAGTGAAGAAATTTCTCCTCATCTCTGTCTTAAATGGCCAACCGCTTATCCTGAGACTGTGCCCCCTAGTTCTAGACTCTCCAGCCAGGGGAAACAACCTCTCAGCATCTACCCTGTCAATCCCCCTCAGAATCTTATATGTTTCAATGAGTTCACCTCTCCTAAACTCCAGGGAGTATTGCCCCAGTCTACTCAAACTCTTCTCATAGGACAACCCTCTCATTCCAGGGATCAATGTAGTGAACCTTCGTTGCACCGCCTCTAAGGCATGTATATTCTTCCTTAAATAAGGAGACCAACACTGCACAGTACTCCAGGTGTGGTCTCACCAGAGCCCCGTACAATTGTAGTAACACTTTCTTACTCTTGTACGCCAACCACATTGCAATAAAGGCCAATGTGACATTGTCTTCCTAATTGCCTGCTGTACCTACAAGCTAACTTTCTGTGTTTCCTGTACAAGGACACCTAAATCACTCTGAACACCAACATTGAATAGTTTCTCACCATTCTGCTTTTCTATTCTTCCTACCAAAATAAACAACCTGTAATTTCCCCACATTATATTCCATTGCCCACTCACTTAACCTGTCTATATCCCTTTGCAGGCACTTTGTATCCTCCTCACAGCTTACTTTCCCACCTAGCTTTGTATCATCAGCAAACGTGGGATACATTGCACTCAGTCCCCTCATTCAAGTTATTAATATAGATTGTAAATAAATGAGGCTCAAGCACTAATCCTTGCGGCACCCCACTAGTTACAATCTACCAACTGGAAAATGGCCCATTTATCCCTTCTCTCTGTTTTCTGTCCGTTAACTAATCTTCTATCTATGCTAATATATTACCCACAACTCTATGAGTCCTTGGGGCCGAAATTGCCCCTTTCCTTAAGGCCTCTTAACACCGGAAAGTGGCAGTCATGTTGTGGTGGCCGCCATTATCAAAATTCCGTTCCTGCGGTATCCCGGCAGTGACCCGCTCCCCCCACCCCCACCGCCCCGCTGCTGCCGATCTGTCCTAAGTGCGTCATCACAGTGCGCACTGCCGAAAGTCTGCCATGAAAATCTTCGGCCCGCCGGGCGGTACTAAAACAAACTTTTTCGTGGTGGTCCAGTGAGGCTGAGGCCTTTTGCAATGGCGGTGCAGCTCCCCTTAAAGGGGAGGACCTACTGCCACTGCTGCCATGTTTTTTTTTTATGTCAGTCGACTGCCATGTCGAGCCAACAATTATGCCCCCAGGTTTGGCTGGGCCACCAACAAGCAGCCTGGCACCCCTCTTGGGTGCTAGGCCGCTGGCCTGACCGAAACCTCCCTGGTATCCCAGTGGACCGAAATTAAAACATCACAGAGGCTCTCCCCTTTAAATGAAGGGGAGAGCCGTGGTGCCGTGATGACGGTGATGCGGCGCCGTGATGATGTAATCGCGGCGGTCACTACATTCCCCTCCCTGCCTGCCCCCCAACTTCTGCCTCTCTGGTGTGCTCACCGGTCCAACTTCCACCTCATTATGAGCGACTTCCGGTCCGCCTGGAAAAAAACAAAGAGCGGAATTTCGCTCAAGAGACCACCTGAACCACTATGGTAAAAACCATAGAAATGGGGTGCCTGTGCCCCGTTTCGGGCGAGGGCAATTTCGGCCCCCTTATCTTGTGTAATAACCTCTTATGTGGCACTTTATCGGTTGCCTTTTGGAAGTCCGAATATACTACATCCACTGGTTCCCCTTTATTTACCCTGCTACTCACATCCTCAAAAATCTCTAATAAATTTGTTAAACGCGATTTCCCTTTCATAAAACCATGTTGACGCTGCCTAATCATATTGTTATTTTCTAAGTGCCCTGTTACCACTTCCTTAATAATGGATTCCAGCATTTTCCCGACAACTGATGTCAGGTTAACTGGCCTGCAGTTCCCTGTTTTCTGCCTCTTGTCTTGAATAGTGGGGTTACATCTTCTACCTTCCCACCCACTGGGTTGTTCTAGAATCTAGGGAATTTTGGAAGATCACATGCTTGACTGAAGATCATTTTAAGCACAGAACATAGAAACATAGAAAATAGGTGCAGGAGTAGGCCATTCAGCCCTTCTAGCCTGCACCGCCATTCAATGAGTTCATGGCTGAACATGCAACTTCAGTACCCCATTCCTGCTTTCTCGCCATACCCCTTGATCCCCCTAGTAGTAAGGACTTCATCTAACTCCCTTTTGAATATATTTAGTGAATTGGCCTCAACTACTTTCTGTGGTAGAGAATTCCACAGGTTCACCACTCTCTGGCTGAAGAAGTTTCTCCTCATCTCGGTCCTAAATGGCTTACCCCTTATCCTTAGACTGTGACCCCTGGTTCTGGACTTCCCCAACATTGGGAACATTCTTCCTGCATCTAACCTGTCTAAACCTGTCAGAATTTTAAACGTTTCTATGAGGTCCCCTCTCATTCTTCTGAACTCCAGTGAATACAAGCCCAGTTGATCCAGTCTTTCTTGATAGGTCAGTCCCACCATCCCGGGAATCAGTCTGGTGAATCTTCGCTGCACTCCCTCAATAACAAGAATGTCCTTCCTCAAGTTAGGAGACCAAAACTGTACACAATACTCCAGGTGTGGCCTCACCAAGGCCCTGTACAACTGTAGCAACACCTCCCTGCCCCTGTGCTCAAATCCCCTCGCTATGAAGGCCAACATGCCATTTGCTTTCTTAACCGCCTGCTGTACCTGCATGCCAACCTTCAATGACTGATGTACCATGACACCCAGGTCTCGTTGCACCTCCCCTTTTCCTAATCTGTCACCATTCAGATAATAGTCTGTCTCTCTGTTTTTACCACCAAAGTGGATAACCTCACATTTATCCACATTATACTTCATCTGCCATGCATTTGCTCACTCACCTAACCTATCCAAGTCACTCTGCAGCCTCATAGCATCCTCCTCGCAGCTCACACTGCCACCCAACTTAGTGTCATCCGCAAATTTGGAGATACTACATTTAATCCCCTCGTCTAAATCATTAATGTACAATGTAAACAGCTGGGGCCCTAGCACAGAACCTTGCAGTACCTCACTAGTCACTGCCTGCCATTCTGAAAAGTACCCATTTACTCCTACTCTTTGATTCCTGTCTGACAACCAGTTCTCAGTCCACGTCAGCACACTACCCCCAATCCCATGTGCTTTAACTTTGCACATTAATCTCTTGTGTGGGACCTTGTCAAAAGCCTTCTGAAAGTCCAAATATACCACATCAACTGGTTCTCCCTTGTCCACTTTACTTTAAATACTTCATTTGTAACCTGTATGGAGGCACATCGGCGGCAAAATCGTAATTGAGGCTTTTACAGTTAAAAATATAGTTTCAGATGGGATTAACCTGCCACCGGGGGTTGATTGGGTAATCTTGTCTTGGGTTTGCCTTACCACCAATGCTGGCATACTTCTGCACCCATCCTCCCAGTAGTATAAGACTCTGGCTCCCTCTCCCCATTGCTACCATAAACAGAGACCCTTCCCAAATGCCAACACGCCCTGGAACCTATGGCAAATCCTCCAGCTCACCATGAGCAATGCCACGGGAGGTTTGATTTATTTTTGCTGGTGACTGAAGTAACTTGTTCACAGGTGACATCGACCTCCAGTGCAATTAGCACGAACTCGGGTCATAACTGCTGGTTAAAATACTTTTGAGCGCAAGTTTCTAAATGTATTTGTTGCTTAGTGTAGTTCAGTATTAAACACAAAATCCAGTTGTGATACATTGCAACTTAATTGTGACTTGAGGTGTTTGTTTCACAGTGAGCTGCATTTGAAGCACATCAGGCTACTGCTGTTTTCTTCTTGTGTTTTGGGTTTGATATGCTTTAAATGCCTGGGACAACACTGAGAACAGGATCAATTCTAACAAATTCAGGGAGTACTTCAAGTTCCTGAGCTGCCCACCATACAGGTCTGCATTGAATGCCTCCTCCTTGTTTATTTTTTTTGCGTGGCTTCATGTTCCTTGCACCACGTTCAGCTTTCAGCAATCATTAAAATTCTGTATGAATGCTCATAAGTGTTACTATAATTTCTCTGACTTTTGAAATGTTCACTAATGCACATTTTCAAAAACTGTATCATTGCAAAATTACAGTGCTAACCATACACAGTAATGAATAGGTTTCAGTCAGGTATTTATGTTTTCTCTTCTAAAGCCAATGACTCATGCTGGAGTACAGATTTTATGGGGACTGAATGCTCTCTGTTAGCCCGTCTTAGTGGCCAATTGTGAGCCATGAGAGTGAGTGTTAGTCGGCTAGTTACATAAGAATTAGGAGCAGGAATAGGCCATTTGGCCCCTAGAGCCTTCTCCGCTCTTCAATAAGATCATAGCTGATCGTCTGCCTCAACTCCACTTTCCTGCACTGTCCCCAAATCCCTTGATTCCCTTAATATTCAAAAATCTATCGATCTCTGTCTTGAATATACTCAAAGACTGAGTCTCCACAGTCCTCTGGGGTAGAAAATTCCAAAGATTCACCACCTTCTGAGTGAAGAAGTTTCTCCTCATCTCAGTCCTAAATGGCCGACCCCTTATTCTGAGACAGTGACCCCTGGTTCTAGACTCCCCAGCCAGAGGAAACATCCTCCCTGCATCTACCCTGTCAAGCCCTGTAAGAATTTTCTGTGTTTCCATGAGATCACCAGGGATTTTTCCAGGGATGAGAGAATATACTTACAATGAGAGACCTGAAGAACTAAGGCTGTACATACTGGAGCAGAAAAAGTTATGGGAGAAGAACCAATGGAGGTTTTAAGAGGGCATTTAAGGGGGTCAAAAGGATTTAAAGGGGTCGGAGAGAAATTTTCCAGCGTATTCTTTCCCTTATTAGCCTGGATTATTTTCTGCTCTTTTGCCTCTCCCAGGAGACGACATGGCTGTGGGGGTGAGAGGGGTCAGGAAGTGTCTAGTCATGATGGTGTGGGGCAGGCTTAATGGGCCAATTGGTCATTACCTGCCCGTTCATTTTGTATATTCGCGAATAGCGAGAGATTATTTACACTTGTGGAGCAAGGGGAAATAAACTTATTATTAGAAGCAGAAAGGAGGCAGATAGAATGTTTTTATCACACATAAGAGTTATCAGAATATGGGTTAAATTACCAGAAGTTGCTTTAGAAGCCGATTCAACCATAACATTTAAGAGGGAATTGGATTGAAGAAAGATACCAAAGGGTATGAGGAAAGACCAAGGAAATTCATGAGCATAGTTCCAATGTGAAGCTAGTACTGGCACAGGCACCACATGTAGAATAGCTTTTTTTTTTACTGAACTTCGATTATGCTATGGGAAGGCTTTGCATCTGAACTTGATTATGGTTTCATCTGTTGTCCATGCACAAGGGTATTTTTCAACAGGAGTTGTTGGGCCGCAATCGGGAGTGGGAATCCTGGCTTTGTTTTTCTCCTTCCCTAGCCCAGAAACACTGACGAACTACCAGAACCATAGTGCTGCAACAGCTAACTCAACACAGACTAAGGATTAAACCTAGGATGTTGCAGTTGATTATTTCTATTCAAAAACTGGTAAAGCTTTGGAGGAAGTATGGTGGAATCCATTTTTCTACCTTACACATGAAGGGATTCCTCCATTTCAGACACTTGATGAGATATGGGCACTGGCCCATTGCATCAGCATTAGTTGCACACAATCGGACCTCCGTTTACCTACTAGGTGCAAGTATGGTTGGATTGACTTTATCATGGATGTATGGCTATTTTATTATAGAGGACTTAAGGCTATACAAGTAAGTCTGAAGGCAGAGTCTTGCACTTACCTTCTCAATGAATTAACAATTAGGTCTATTCCCCTGTTATCTCCTGTTTGGAAAATGACAGAAGTAGTGAATAAAAAGAAAAGCTGCAAATGGCAATCTGAAATAAAAATAGAAAATGTGGGCACAGCAAATTAACCAGCATCTGAAAGAGAAAGATAGGGTTGGGTTAACATTTCAGGCAAAACCTTTTCTAATTACCGCAGGGTGGTGAGAGCGGAGGCTACTTGCATTAAATTGAAAGTGAAAGGATGAGAAGTGCTAAAGTTTACTCATTTGGAAAAATACAACCTCTTGGATTTTTTTTCTGTTCCAAACATGCAGCAGAAAAGTAGTCCTGCTGTGTACAGTATTTGATGTATATTTGCGTAAACAGTTGAGAATTTAACACATGACTCCCATTTGTTATGAGCATGTTTTTGTTACACAAAGTTGACTGTTGGGTTTAGGAAAACAAATTCATTAAATATTGGCATCTCTGAACAAATGAAACAGCTTGAACTAAAAACAAAAATATAAAACGGGAGACGAAGATCACTGTGTTGATCTTATGTTTGTCACGTTTTATGATTATGGGAGGCCATGACAGCTTTTTCCACTAATCAAAAATTTAATGAGAGTTATTCACCCTTCTCAAACTCAACTACATACCCAAGAAATCTTACTCAATCTCATCTGGAAGTCATTTACTGTGAATGACACGAGATCTCGGCTTTCACCCAGTTAAAGTTGACCTATCTGAATATTGTTTTAAAAAGTGGAAGGCTATCAGTCAATGTCAGGATTTACAAATATTTATTATCTTTACTGACCTGAGGTATATGCTTCACTTGGTCAGAGAACTCTGCATGTGCCACTACAGCTTCCTAAGAGAAGGGAGAAAGGGAAAATGAGGGCATCAGACTAATCCCTACTCTTCTTTGAAAAAGTATCTGGGGATCTTATTCATCCATTTGGACAGGCAAATAGTGCCAATGATCAAAAGATGGGGGCGGGGGGGATGGAAGGAAATTGCCCTCCGCCCGTTTCGGGCGGATAATTCATTACCGCCTGGCGGGAGTCGGAAGGAAAAGACAGAACATTCGGCTCTTTTACTGTGACACCGCCTCCCAGCGCTGTTTGAGGCAGTGTAGGGGCAGATTCGGGTCGGGAGCGGGCCGGTGAACATACCTCAGCAGTCACGCTGATGTGTAGCAACGTCCCTCCCCTTCAGTTAAAGTGGAGGGATGCTGCGAGGCCGAGTCAGGCCTCCGTGGCGCCCACTGGGCCAAGAGGGGTACAGGCGGCCCGGCCAAATTCGCGGCCGCCATTATTGGCGGACTGCAGAGTCGGCCAACAATTAAAAGAAAGTGGCGGCCGCAGCAGTGTGCCCTCCCTTTTAAGGGTGGACGCACCGCCCAGCCACTGGCAGTTTCCCACCTCACGAAACTGTAAGTGGCACTGACTGGCGGCGAGACAATTTCCCCTGCGGGACGGAAAAGGGGTCGCCGCCGGACGGTAAGGGGTCAGAGCACCGGACGAGACGGAAGTTGGGGCGCAGCAGAAACCCGAACCCGGGGTCAATTACAGATGGGTCACACCCTCCCCCTGCCCCCGGTCGGTAAGGCTTTACCATCCCATTACCGTCTCTTTGAGACAGTAATGGGCCTTAAAAAAGTGACAATTTCAGCCCCGCCACCTCTGACCATGCAGCACTCCCTCAGTACTGCAGTTTATGCCCAGGCCCTGCTGGATGGGTCGGGAGGCTGTGGGTAGAGGTCATTTTTAACAGGGGATTAAATAAGTTAGCAAAGTACACAATAGCAGAAATTGTACATGGTGTAAGACCCAGTCTTGTCCATCAAGCCGTAAAAGGCCTTCCCTCCACATACCATGTTAGTTTGGTCCTGTCATTGGTCTTCCTGACTCTAAGACGGCAGTCTACAGAAGAACATATGAAATGGGAGCAGGAGTATGCCATTCGGCCCCTCGAGCCAGCTCCGCCATTCAATAAGATCATAACTGATCTGATCTTGGCTTCAACTCCACTTCTCTGCCCGCTCCCCATAACCTTACAAATCTATACAATTCGGCCCATGAACAATTACACTTCACAAATTACATTTCTATTCTATCGAGAATGTAATCTTCTGTAAATTATGTATTTGATGAGGCAGTAATTAAAAAGGCAAATTGGATACTGGGATGCATCTGAAGTATGGTATTCAGTTTTGGCTGCCTTACCTCAGAAAGGATTCAGAGAAGAGCAACCTGGATTATTTCAGTCTTTGGGGAAGTAAATTATGAAGAAAATATCAACTGACAGCTTATGTTTACTGGGTAAAAGAAGATTGTGATATAGGTCATCAAAGTAACGAAAAGTATACATGAGGTGGAAATAAATGCTATTTATGGTTGTCAATAAGCTTAGGACTAGAGAATACAAATACGTTATTTACAAACTCCAAGCAAGATTAAAGATTAGAAAAAATTAATTCCCAAGGGATACTGTGGAACAGACTCCTAGAAAAGATGGTCGATTCTGAGTCAGATCACACTATTAAGGAGGAGTTGGATTGATAACTGTTGAGAAGCGGTTTTGAGGATTAAAGAGATACTGATAACACTGTTAGATTATTATTTTCAAGGGAGCTTGAGGAAGGAACTTAATGTCCCTAAAATAGCATGTGAAGTGGGAAGAAGTTCGTGCTGGAATAATTGCGCATGGAGTGGGCTTGATTAGTTGTTTGGTCTTTTCTCACTGTAGATTTTCTAATGTCCATACGCTCTAGCTCTGAGATCACAGTCGAAGAGTGCGTATAGATTGCAACTTTAGTGTCGTTGCAATGCAGTTCCATTGACACAAGACCCCAGAACCTCTTATCCTTAAGTATTTCAACACTTCATATATCCTACAAAAAGACAGGAATATTTTGGACCTATGGGCTTCCTGTGGTGATATCTTTTATCTGGGGAAAGTGAGTGTAGGCGTTTTGTAGGCTGAGAACAACTAAAGCTAAGCTTTATGATGCCACTATAAAATAATCTCCTACACAATGTTAGCTGCCTCTGTGAATAGTTTTAAAGCATAAAACAGGAAAGACAAACTGAAAGACTCCCAAAGGTGTGCAGATAACTGCTTTTAGAATACTCAGGCTTATGTGGCAGTTCAGTTGAATGTAGTTAATGTAACACATTGTAAAACCCCCGATGGCTCACTGAATATATTGTGTGTGATGGAGAAAATGGAATCTTCCATTAAAAGGTTTGAATCATGAGGGAATTACGTGATTTAGACAATAGATCTGTGGATCTAAATCCTTGGGCTTGTAACAGAAAGAAAACAAAACAGAGCAAGGAATGTAGCTCCTGATTCAATTGAGTTCAAAAAGAGAAAAGAAAACACAACACGTAATCTTGGAAAATATTGGTAAAGCTACTAAACTAGCTAAAATGTGGCTCATTACAAAGTGTAACTTTCCTTCATAAAAATGTTTTGTTCTATTTTTTAAATTTGTTTATCTCATTATTTTGATGCATGCCTTGCACTGGTCTCTAGCTAAGTCCGCAGCTGTGTAACCTGCTCCCAGAGCTATCACCACATTGTAAAACCCTATCAGCTTCACCGTGGATTGTTTGGAAATTTGTATGTGACCAAAAGTATGTTTTATTAAAAAGTTCATTTTTCCATTTACTTGAGTGTTTTATAACGTGGAGCCATTTGTCATTTAGGTGGTCCACCTAATACAAATGTACTGTACCACCACACTCCCCAGACTAAGTAATTGCGCTTCTCTGTATTGTGCAGTGGTGCTTTTAGATGGGATGATTGGCTTCATTTGACTTGCTGATAAAAAATATGTTGAAGCAAAACAAGTGGTCCTTAATGTACTTCATTTCTAATTCAGCTGCCTCCAGGATTAAAAGAAGGGATGGTTAATCTTCCTTTAAACTTTTCCCATTCCTAATTTCTGAAAAACATCCATTGCATCATTTCTATGAAGCACCTATATACTGTTTCCAAGTACTGTACAACATGGAGTTTTTTCCCTGAACTTTATAACTTTTTTTTGAATTGGCCACGAAGGTTGAAACGATTAAGATCAAGCAATAATAATTAGCTGAAGTCAAGGTTGGGTTTAAACGCCTGTAGATTGTAAGAAGAGAAGATTGAAGGATGCAAGGGATCCAGTTATGATGTCTTGGGAAAAAATGAATTAAGAGCAGGGGAAAGTACATATATGGTTGTATATTTAGAAGCAATTTCAATACTACATTATAAAGAAAAAGGTACAGCATTATACCTGCTTTGAAAGTTGCAGTTTATTTGATCTAGGGCTCTGTGACTATTATGTCTGCCCTTGGAATGAGAGAAACAATATTAGAAATCTGCTCGGTGCCAGATTATATGCAGCTAATTATTTTTCAGCAGATCTACAGTCCACTCATAATAATTCAAAGTAATTTCTTGCATTCAAAGGTATTTGAATTATCCAATAATTAAAATCAAGCAATATAAGTAACCTAGAAAAGTGGAAATCAGTATTTAAAAAATTGTATTAGCAGGTGACTTGACGTAAGCAGCTTTCAATTAAGAGTAGGATTAACATTTTGGTTTGTAAGCTTAAAGGAAATCATTTGCATTTGTAAAAACTGAACATTCTGAAAATGCAGCATTACTTCTTTTTCCCTTCCTCTCCATCCATCTGTCTACCCTCCCCCTTTCCCCTGAGCTACACTTTCTCATTCAGAAATGAAGGTATGTATCACAAACACTAATTTTGAATCCTATGTAACACCTTCATTCATTGCAGTGACATACCACAACCTTTTATTTTCATTGCACCAGCTTAATGTCTGGCTTGAGTTCCTGGGGCAAGCTGCCACTTTGCCAGAGGTTTTTTTTCTGCGCGTATCTAGGTTACAGGTGGTTACTGTAGTTATGTACACTTGTTTTCATGGTGCACTGTGCACTTAGTGCACAGCGGGACCTGCAATTTCATCCTCCTTGCCGGGAAAATGCTCGCATGTGCTTTTCTGAAGCTCATATGGTTTCAATTACCATTTGATGGTAACGCCAGAACTGGGCTTTGTGTGTTTGTCCTGTGAGAAAGATCTGGAAGGCCCGACATCTGCTTCTGATTATTGCAATTGCAGGTTGATAGAATAAGCACGGGGTGAGGTGGGTGGGATTTCCTTCCGGTGCTTTCCGCTGGTGCTGTAATATGCTTCACTTATGTAGCTGGTCTTTTAATCATTCTCCCTCACCAACATTTGGTCTAAATTACGACTTGCAATTAACCTTCTATGGTCTTTTCTGGAGTATGTCAAACATAGCCCAACTTCTAACAATTTTTTTCTTCCATATTTAAAATGACAAAACGTTTACAAAAGGATTTTGCGTGGTTAAACATTAATTAAATTAAATAAATTAAAATCCAGCATATTGAATACTTGTATTCTTAGAACCAAAAATAAACTGTTGCTTTGGAGCAAGATTTCCTAATCCCAGAATGACAAAACTCCTGGGGAAAGAGTACTTTTTCCAAGAACTCATTTTCAGCATGTACAGGGACTGTGGGGAAATCTAATGATAACTGTTAACCCTTTCTTCCAAAACCCAGCTGGAATTATTAAAGCTTCCATAATATAGTGGAAATGTTCATATTAAATAGATGTTTTTCAGAAGGATTTTAGGTTGTTTTCAAGAGCTTTCCTAATATTCTCTTCAGATAGCTCGGTGGAACATTCTCTGTAACAGTGAAGTGCAGCCTCCTATAACGGACCTCTTGCTATAATAAAACTTACTCTGTTTCTGGTACATGTTTCACTGCAGTCAAGTAGAAGAATTCAAATCTCAGTGGGATGAAAATCTGAGCAACAAAAGTGACCGGATGAATTCAAAGAGTTTAAGTCGATATGACGATGAGGCATTATTGTTTCAGTGAAACAGCAACAACTTGATTTATATAGCGCCTTTAATGTAGTAAAACGTCCCAAGCTACTTCACAGGAACATTATTAAACAAAATTTGATATAAATATTTCTGTGAATATTCTTCCAGTTTTATTAATATCCTAGTTATTGTAAGTGGAAGATAATCAATGGCTGTAAAGAGAAACTTCAGTCAATAGTGGTGACTCCCTAAATTATGAGTTCTGTAGTAGTTCTATAGAATATTTCATTTTCTAGCTCCCTTCTCCCAAACTATGTCTAACTTGCACAATATTTGGAAATGTGGACAAACCCAAATTAAATCATTACTAAGGCAGTCTTTGACATCTGGAACATAAAACAGTTAAAAACTGCTTTCTGATAATCCTTCAGGAGGCTGCTATGATATAAAGAGTCACAGGAACTTCCCTGAGGGAAAGTTGGTAACTGAATCCCACACACCCTTTTTTGTCTGCCCCTCCACTCTCCAGTGTGCAATTAAGCCATATAAACCAAAAAGGTTCCAAGTTCAATCTTGGGGCTTTTCTAAATTAGGAGTGCTACAATTGATCTCAGCACCCCAGTACCAGGGAGGGAACAAAGCAGACTGGGTTCTCACTCCCAATCACTGTCCCAGTTGCTCATCCTAGAAAAGCGCTTACAAACATCAGGTGAGGATAGGATCAGGATTGTTTTAAAAACCCATCTGGGTCACTAATGTCCTTTAGGGAAGGAAATCTGCTGTCCTTACCCGGTCTGGCCTATATGTGACTCCAGACCCACAGAAATATGGTTGATGCTTAACTGACCTCTGAAATGGCCTAGCAAGCCACTCAAGGACAATTAGGGATGGGCAATAAATGCTGGCCTTGCCAGCGATGCCCACATCCCGTGAATGAATTAAAAGACTCGGCTGTGATACATGGTCAGATGGGCTGTCAGTGCTCACAACCTAGATTTGCACATGAAGAACAGCACATGAGCAAGGTCTGAGTCCTGCAAGGGTCCATTGGTGGGTTAAAAATGTTTTATTTTATGCAATGGAGATACAGTTATATTTTAACATAAAGACCTTATTCTTGATTTAACTGCTCGCCATCCTGTAAAATCCCTGTACGGGTGATAAATTATGTTTCCAATATTTCTAGTTTGTTGAGCCAGTCATGGAGCCTTTGTGAATTTCTTATTGCTAAATATTCATACAAAGAAAAATACATTTTAATTTATTGGCAAATAGGTTATTGGTGCTTTGCAGAAAGAAACATCATTCTTGGCTATTCAGTTCTGTGCTGGCTGTGAGATTCTTGACAATGGTCACTTTATGGTAGTCTGTGAGAAGAATAGGAGTAAGTCAACTTATGTTGTTAAACTCACGCTATTTGATAGCATCTTATTACGAGTCATCAAAGCACCTGATGTACGAGAAGTGCCTTTTCCACGGTGCAGAAAAAATACACATTGCTGTGATAACGGTTCTCCTGGCACCTGCACTGTAAACCACAATAATCATGATAATTGAGATAGAGCAAATGCGTTGAACAGACCACAACAAGCCCTTTCTACTTCAACAAGAAAGGTTTTGTTTCCAAAAAAAGATCAAATTGGTCACTTAGCATGCAATGTTGTGATGATTTAAATTAAAAGAAATAATTTCGCCATAAGGTTTATTCATTGTCTTTTATCCCTGTGATCAGTCCCATTACCTAAGTGAGTGAAATTTAGCCATCACTTTTACCTTTTTGATAAACGCAGTGAAATGCCACTTGCTCTAACCTCTCATGGATTGGAAGCCACTTTGGTTGTTCATTTCCCTCAGCTAGCAAAGAAGGGCACTGCCTGTTTGTTGCGTTGCAGAAATCCAGTTTCAAATTGAAACGTTGTGGACCGCGAGGTCAGAGTTTGACACCCAGGCGTGGCGGTCACTCTATTCCACTCTCCATTGCCTGTCGAGTGCTGCAATGATCCTCTTCCGCTGTGAGGAAGAAGAGTTGAAACTCTGCCAGGCTATAGAGATGCTTCACACCCCTGTTGACTAAGATCATGGAGCCACATTCACACCAGAAGCCATGGTGCAGGCTTGCCAATTTATCCAGACTACTAAATAATGCATGGGGCTGAGGATTGAAGGGGCGCTGAATATTCTGAAAATGCAAAGTTAAAACAAACCTACTACTGTACTCAAATCAACTTTCACATAGTTCCTGGAATGTTGAATAAATCTACAAGGTGATGGCAGTTCCACTGATAAAATTGGATGTAGTCATGTTTTTGTAGATTTTGCAGAAATTGCTATTCATCACTTCAAAAGAAGTCTTAAAAAATTGCAAGGAGCTATTTCTAAAGATTTGGCATATGCTGAAAGGTACTGTTGTGTAGATTTTGATTTTGTATTTCTAAATATGCAGCTTAAGCAGGCAATCAAAGAGCAAGCCTGTCTTTTCAACTGCAGTCTTGTCTACTTTGGAGTGACTTTAAATTAAGAGACACATCTCTGGAAATTAGTGCCGCTTTGTGTTTTAACTTTGATAGACACGAGGGCAGTGGTGCACAATAGGCCATGCTCACACTTGTGTTGCCCAATAAGACACGTTTGTGATTTCAGTCAGGGAGACACTTTTGCAAAGGGTGCTAAGGAGGGTGAAAGGGAGAGTTAACCCAGGCTGCTTTCGCATACTGAGCAAAAACAATAACTTATATTTATATAGTGTCTTTACCATTGATATATTCAAACAATTGGAGGTCGAGGAAGAGATAGTAGGGGGGTGGAAGTAACAAAAAGCTTGGTTGGAAAGGTAGATTTTAAGGAAGGCCTTAAAGGAGGAGAGGGAGATACAGTGGCAGAGGGGTTTAGGAAGTGATTTTAAGAGCATACGAACAATGATGGACAGGTAATGGCCATCTGGTCCATCAAGCCTGTCCCACACAATTGCGATACCCCGTATATCACAACATATACACTCCACCATAGCCGAAACCATGTGATCTCCTGGGAGAGGCAAAAAAACAGATAAAAAAACACAAGCCAATTTGGGGGAAAAAATTCTGTGAAATTCCTTTCTGATCCATCTAGGCGATCAAAACTGGTCCAGGAGATTACTCTGGCCACAAGCATGGGGCCTGGTTGCCAAGGGGGGATACATAAGAGAACAAAGTTCTTGTGAACACATGTGCCCCTCAGTTACATTACTGCCTGTAGTTCACTCCCAGATAATGTTAATTCTAGTATAAACCATCTGAACCCTCAATTACATAATTACATCATTTACTGTGAAGCATCTTTAATTTCATATACTGTATAAACTATCTAAATCCCTTAATTAGATTAAAGCTCCTTATTAACTTCCAGGTGTTGGGTATTTGATATGAACCAGTAAATGATGGGCAGTAATGTAACTGAGGGGTTCAGGTGGTTTCTATTAGGAGTAACATAGCTGGGAGTGAATTATAGCAGCAATCTAACTGAGGGGTTCATGTATTGCCATAAATCATAAGTAATGCCATTGATTTAGAACATTTTTACACTGTAGGATTAATGTTCCTGACTAAGCTTATTGAAAAGTAATTGCAATTTATTACTCTGCCGTGCTGTGACATTTTTTATGACCTCATTACAGATATAATGCATATACAGAAGTGGTACTCTAGTCCTCAAAAGGTTAATTTGTATTTTATTTTATAAAGGAAGGAAATTTCTGCCTTTATGAACTTGATCTGATTTCACACTCATAATTAGGGATATTGTAAATAACACTCCTGTGAGCATCTGCGTTGAACTCTCAGAGCACCATTGCTATCATTTGGGTGATTTGGCAGCACTTTTCAGTTTAGGAAATGTGCAGAAGGTTGCAGAGAGAGGAGGAAGGAAGGGTGAATAAGAATCTGTTTAGCATCACCACAACCCCCTTAACAATTCTGCAGTTCAGTATTCCTATATTTTTTTAAACATACCTCTTGAGTATTCCTGTGCTCAGCTGCAGCAGAACGCGCTAGGCTAGCGATTATCAGCTCATAGAACTCAGTCGGTTTAACAGAAAATTCTAGGAACTAATCCTTTCAACTCTTTCTTAGAAACATTGGTATCTTAAAGTGTAGTTATAAAATACTTTTACCACAACCATCTACTTTCTGCTAACTCACCATACCCAATAACTGTCATCATTTCCTCAGCTGCAGTTAGATATTATGCAGCGACCCAATTATTCAGCAATTATTTTAATTTGCATTTTTTTTAAACTGATCCATCATCAGATAACATAAATGGCTTACTTCTAGATTAGTATGTTACTTTCTAGATCAGTATCTTTTTTGTTCAACAAGGAGGAAGACATAAGAAATAGGAGCAGGAGTAGGCCATTTGGCCCCTCGAGCCTGCTCCGCTATTCAATAAGATCATGGCTGATCTGATCCTGGCCTCAACTCCACTTCCCTGCCCGCTCCCCATAACCCTTGACTTCCTTGACAGTGTTGCATCTAGCTCTAGGAAATCAAAAGAGGCAATTAGTTAAGTAAGGATAGGGGAACATCTAGGAAGCAACATCTATAAAATAAGCAGCTTTGAAATAAACATTAAAAAGAAGATGAAATGGCGCAAGGTGATGATAAACAAAAGTTATTTTAATTAGTTAAAAAAGAGATCTAGCCTAGATAAAGGAAGAAAGAATGAACAAATTTGCATTTGATAAGGTCCCACATGGTAGACTGGTCACGAAGGTTAAAGCCCATGGGATCCAGGGCAAAGTGGCAAGTTGGATCCAAAATTGGCTTAGAGGTAGGAAGCAAAGGTAATGGTTGATGGATGTTTTGTGACTGGAAGAACGTTTCCAGTGGGGCTCTGCAAGGCTCAGTACTGGCTCCCTTGCTTTTTGTGTTATACATCAGTTATCTAGATTTGAATATAGGGAGTATGATTAAGAAGTTTGCAGATGACACTAAAATTGGCTGTGTGGTTGATAAGAGGAAAGTCATGGACTGCAGGAGGATATCAATTTACTGGTCAGGTGGGCAGAGCGGTGGCAAATGGAAATTAATTCAGAGAAGTGTGAGGTGATGCACTTTGGGAAGGCTAATAAGGAAAGGTTATACACATTAAGCGGTAGGTCACTTAAAAATGTAGATGAACAAAGGGACCTTGGAGTGCTTATCCACAGATCCCTGAAAGTAGCAGGCCAGGTAGATAAGGTGGTGAAGAAGGCATATGGAATGCTTGCCTTTATTGACTGAGGCCTAGAATACAAGAGCAGAGAGGTTATGCTTAAATTATATAATACTCTGGTTAGGCCACAGCTGGAGTACTGCATGCAGTTCTGGTCGCCGTATTATAGGAAGGACATGAGAGGGTGCAGACGAGATTTACTAGGATGCTGCCTGGAATGGAGAATCTTATCAATGAGGATAGATTGAATAGGCTGGGTTTGTTCTCATTGGAACAGAGGAGGCTGAGAGGAGACCTCATTGAGGTGTACAAAATTTTGAGGGGTCTGGATATAGTGGATAGCAGGGGCCTATTTACCTTGGTGGAGGGGGTCAATTACGAGGAGGCATAGCTTTAAAGTGGTTGGTGGAAGGTTCAGAGGAGATTTGAGGGGAAGCTTCTTCACGCAGAGGGTTGTGAGGGTCTGGAACTCACTGCCTGGAAGGGTGGTGGATGCAGAAACTCTCACCACATTTAAAAGGTGTTTGGATGGGTACTTGAAGTGGCACTAGAGCTGGTAAATGGGATTAGACTGGATAACCTCTTGTTGGCTGGCGCAGATACGATCATAAGTACTGCAGGGAATCGAATACGGTGATCTCCTGGACTAGTTTTGATCTCCTGGATGGGTCGGAGATAAATTTTCCCAGATTTTTTTTCTCCAATTGGCATGGGTTTTAATCTGTTTTTTGCCTCTCCCAGGAGATCACATGGCTCCAGTTGGGGTGGAGTGTCAAATGTTTCAGTGCAAGGGCTGTCGCAGTTGTGTGGGGCGGACTGGTTGGGCCGGTGCTCTTTACCTTTCCGCCATTGTTCTTGGTTTATATGTAACCTTCAGGGCTGCTGACCAAGGGCCGTGTGGCTCTTTGTCGGCTGGCACGGACACGATGGGCTGAAATAGCCTCCTTCTGCGCTGTAGATTTCTATGTTTCTATGCTCTATAAAGCACCTTTTATAACCTCAGGATGTCGCAAATTACTTCATTACTTTGAATAAATTACTTTTGAAGTGTTGTCAATGTTGTAATGTAGGCAAACGTGGCGGCCAATTTGCACGCAACAAGCTCCCACAAACAGCAATGAAATAATGATGAGTTGAACCATTTTAGTGGTTTGGTTGCGAGATAACTGTTGGCCAGGACAGCAGGAGACCATTCCTGCTCTTCTTTGAAAAGTAACATAGGATTTTTTTACATCCATCTGAGAGGCCAGACGGGACCTCAATCTAACATCTCATCCAAAAGACGACACCTCCAATGGTGCAGCACTCCCTCCGTATTGCACTGCTTATCAGCTTAGATTTTGAGCTCTAGTCTCTGGAGTGGAACTCGACCACACAACCTCTGACTCAAAGGTGAGAGAGCTGCCACTGAGTCACAGCGGACACAATATGAGAGATAAAGTTTAAGTTGCAAGCCTTTCCATGTCACTGTTGAGGAACTCCAGAGGTAATGGCAGGGGGAGCGTTTTTACTTCCTGCATCCCGTTCAGAATTGTACCATTTAGTTAATATTGCCTCTCCTCATTCTTCCTTCCAAAATGCATCACTTCACTCCTCACATTTCTCTGTGTTAAATTTAGTCTGCCCTGTGTCTGCCCAATTCACCAGTCTGTCTGTGTCTTCCTGAAGACTGCTACTATCAACCTCATTGTTGACTACATTTCCGAGTTGTGTGTCAACAAAAGCTGGAATTTCTTGGATTGGAGAAATTCAAGTTAAAATGCAACTTTTTAAAAAAGAGGTATATGACAATCAAGACTTAATAATACAAAAAAAAATAAGATAGTAAAAGATTTTATCAACACTGTTAAAAGTAAATATGTTAAATGGGTCGATCTGAGATGAAACAGGAAATCTTAGGCAAGGATACTACATGAATACTTGACTTGGTTTTCATAGATGAGTATTAGTGGGAATGATAAAGTACTGTTGAACCTCCCTTATCCAGAACCTCCCTTATCCAGAACCACCCCTCATACAGAACCATTCCCGGCCACCGGGTGGTGCATGCGCAGAACTCCAACATGAACAAATTGAAGTCCTTCCTCACTGCCGACTTCTGCAATTGCTGGCCTGACCTTACGATCCACCTCACCCCCACCCCCCACCCTCCCCCAATAATCTCTGCCGCACTCCCAGCCCTAAACCAGTCAGTCCCGATATCCCCTTGCTCAGTACCTGTACCATCCAATTTAACGTGACCACCCCTCATCCGGAAAAATCCCTTATCGGGAACAGGCCAGGTTCCGAGGGTTCCGGATAAGGGAGGTTCAACTTGTACAAGAGGAGGTGGTGCAGCAATTTGGTAGGCACACAGAATCCCTGTACCATCCCCCAATCCCATTACTTCCACCATTCACCTGTGGAAAAAACTATTTCCATATTTGCTAACAACCACACTCTCAGATGCCCTCACCTTCGGCCCTCTACTCATCGTGACTCTCTATCACTGTCGATTTTGCTTACTTGCTTCCTTGCCTTTAATGCCAGCAAAATTATCATTGTGTTCCTTTGGTATCGCTCCAATCTTTGTTCCCTCCAGACTGAGAGATACAAGTGCAGGTGCCCCGGCACACAACTGGTCTAGTCATCTATCACTATATCTGGCTTGACCATGTCGAGCAATACAATGCTTCGGTCACATCTGCCAAAGCCATTCACTATTCCAGGATCATCCGCGAGGGCATAGATAATGTCCAGCTGCCTCCTTAAAACTCTCCACCATTTTTCCTCCTTTTCCCCCTGCCCTCCAAGCTTATCTCTTCCATGAGACCCAACTCCTATTCTTTCCATTCCCTTTCCACACAACTCCACATGACCCAACCCCCTCCCCCCCCCCCCCCATCCAATGGCCTACACCATCCTTTTCCCTTTTAAAACTGACATTATCATTATCAACCCCTGCTCAAATAAATACTTGTCAACTCATCCATCCTCACTTGCAGGCCATTCTCTAACTTCTGACCGTGTCATCGTCTCCCAGTTCTGTGCCAGACTCTCCTATAAACTCCTGATTGACTTCTTTCATTATGGCTTTTGCCTGTCTCACAACACCAAAATGGAGCTGATCAGTGTCACAACTGGCATCCTCTGTGACTGTGATCCTGGTGCATTATCCCTTCTCACCCTCTCTGCAGTATTTGATACTTCTCCAATGTCTCTCTTTTGTTGTCCAGCTCTGGGACTGCCTATACATGGTTCCACCCCAACCTTACTGAATGCAGCCAAAGCAGTGACTTTTTTTCAAAACTTTCCCCCCAACCATCACCTCCGGAGTTGCTCAAAAATCTGACTTCTGACTTCAGCCCTTTCTCTTCCTCATTTACATGCTACTTTTCAGTGACATTTTCTTAAGGCACAGGTTCAGCTTCTACTTACAAGCTGATAACACCCAACTCTATCTTTCTACCATTTCCCTCAATGCCTTTGTGCTGTCAGACTGCTCGTCTGACATCCAGCCCTGCATGAGTCAGAAATTCCTGCAGCTCAACATCGGAAAGACCAAAGCCCTTGCCACAAATTATGTTTCCTTGCCACTGATTCTGTCTTCCTCCCTAGCCTCAGGCTGAAGCAGATCGTTTGTAACCTTGGCGTTCTGTTCAACCATGAGCTGGGGTTCACCCTCCATATCCTCTCCATCTCTGGACTGCCTATTTCCATTTCTCCAACATTACCCAATTCCATTCCTACCCGTGCTCCTCTGCCACTCATAATTCTCAAAACAAGACTATCACTTCTAAACTCAACTATGCCAACACTTTTCTTGCTAGCCTCCCACCCTCCATATACTCTAACTTGTCCAAAGCTCTGCTGCAAGTGCATTGTCCCGCACCATGCCCTATTTGACTATACTTGTCAAGGCTGTGTTGGCTCTTTGTCCTTAACACCGTAAATTTGAAATCCTTACCCTATATGTGGATATGTGAAGAGAAAAAGATTAGTGAAGACTAATGTCCTTGCAGTCAGAATCAGATGAATTCATAATGGGGAACAAGGAAATGGCAGACCAATTGAACAAATACTTTGGTTCTGCCTTCACTAAGGAAGACACGAATAACCTCCCGAAAATACTAGGAGACCGAGGGTCTAGCGAGAAGGAGGAACTGAGGGAACTGAGGGAAATCCTTATTAGTCAGGAAATGGTGTTAGGGAAATTGATGGGATTGAACGCCAATAAATCCCTAGGGCCTGATAGTCTGCATCCCAGAGTACTTAAGGAAGTGGCCCTAGAAATAGTAGATGCATTGGTGGTAATTTTCCAACATTCCATGGACTCTGGATCAGTTCCTATGGATTGGAGGGTAGCTAATGTAACCCCACTTTTTAAAAAAGGAGGAAGAGAGAAAACAGGGAATTATAGACCTGACATTGGAGGTGGGGAAAAATGCTGGAATTAATTATTAAAGATTTAATAGCAGTGCATTTGGAAAGCAGTGACAGGATCGGTCCGAGTCAGCATGGATTTATGAAAGGGAAATCATGCTTGACAAATCTTCTAGAGTTTTTGAGGATGTAACTAGTAGAGTGGATAAGGGAGAACCAGTGGATGTGGTGTATTTGGACTTTCAAAAGGCTTTTGACATGGTCCCACACAAGAGATTAGTGTGCAAAATTAAGGCACATGGGATTGGGGGTAATGTATTGATGCGGACAGAGAACTGGTTGGCAGACTGGAAGCAAAGAGTGGGAATAAACGGGTCCTTTTCAGATTGGCAGGCAGTGACTAGTGGGGTACCGAAAGGTTCAGTGCTGGGACCCCAGCTATTTACAATATACATAAATGATTTGGATGAAGGAATTGAGTGTAATATCTCCCCCAAATTTGCAGATGACACTAAGCTGGGTGGCTGTGAGCTATGAGGAGGATGCTAAGAGGCTGCAGGGTGAGTGGGCAAATGCATGGCAGATGCAGTATAATGTGGATAAGTGTGACGTTACCCACTTTGGTGGCAAAAACAGGAAGGCAGATTATTATCTGAATGGTGACAGATTAGTAAAAGGGGAGGTGCAACGAGGCCTGGGTGTCATGATACATCAGTCATTGAAAGTAGGAATTTAGAAGAATGTGAGGGGATCTCATAGAAGCATATAAAATTCTGACAGGATTGGACAGGTTAGATGCAGGAAGAATGTTCCTGCTGTTGGGGAAGTCCAGAACCAGGGGTCACAGTCTAAGGATAAGGGGTAAGCCATATAGGACCGAGATAAGGAGAAACTTTTTCACCCAGAGAATTGTGAATCTATGGAATTCTCTACCACAGAAAGTTGTTGAGTCCAGTTCGTTGGATGTATTCAAAAGGGAGTTAGATATGGCCCTTATGGCTAAAGGAATCAGGAGGTACGGAGAGAAGGCAGGAGTGGGGTACTGAAGTTGCATGATCAGCCATGATCATATTGAATGGTGGTGTAGGCTTGAAGAGCTGAATAGCCTGCTCCTACACCTATTTTCTGTTTTCTATGTCACAAAGGCATGGATGAGGGTTTCAGCAGCAGATGAAAGGGGTCGGAGGGTCTAGTAAGGAGGAGGAACTGAGGGAAATCCTTATTAGTCGGGAAATTGTGTTGGGGAAATTGATGGGATTGAAGGCCGATAAATCCTCAGGGCCTGATGGACTGCATCCCAGAGTACTTAAGGAGGTGGCCTTGGAAATAGCGGATGCATTGACAGTCATTTTCCAACATTCCATTGACTCTGGATCAGTTCCTATGGAGTGGAGGGTAGCCAATGTAACCCCACGTTTTAAAAAAGGAGGGAGAGAGAAAACAGGGAATTATAGACCGGTCAGCCTGACATCGGTAGTGGGTAAAATGATGGAATCAGTTATTAAGGATGTCATAGCAGTGCATTTGGAAAGAGGTAATATGATAGGTCCAAGTCAGCATGGATTTGTGAAAGGGAAATCATGCTTGACAAATCTTCTGGAATTTTTTGAGGATGTTTCCAGTAGAGTGGACAAGGGAGAACCAGTTGATGTGGTATATTTGGACTTTCAGAAGGCTTTCGACAAGGTCCCACACAAGAGATTAATGTGCAAAGTTAAAGCACATGGGATTGGGGGTAGTGTGCTGACATGAATTGAGAACTGGTTGTCAGACAGGAAGCAAAGAGTAGGAGTAAATGGGGACTTTTCAGAATGGCAGGCAGTGACTAGTGGGGTACCGCAAGGTTCTGTGCTGGGGCCCCAGCTGTTTACACTGTACATTAATGATTTAGACGAGGGGATTAAATGTAGTATCTCCAAATTTGCGGATGACACTAAGTTGGGTGGCAGTGTGAGCTGCGAGGAGGATGCTATGAGGCTGCAGAGCGACTTGGATAGGTTAGGTGAGTGGGCAAATGCATGGCAGATGAAGTATAATGTGGATAAATGTGAGGTTATCCACTTTGGTGGTAAAAACAGAGAGACAGACTATTATCTGAATGGTGACAGATTAGGAAAAGGGGAGGTGCAAAGAGACCTGGGTGTCATGGTACATCAGTCATTGAAGGTTGGCATGCAGGTACAGCAGGCGGTTAAGAAAGCAAATGGCATGTTGGCCTTCATAGCGAGGGGATTTGAGTACAGGGGCAGGGAGGTGTTGCTACAATTGTACAGGGCCTTGGTGAGGCCACACCTGGAGTATTGTGTACAGTTTTGGTCTCCTAACCTGAGGAAGGACATTCTTGCTATTGAGGGAGTGCAGCGAAGGTTCACCAGACTGATTCCCGGGATGGCGGGACTGACCTATCAAGAAAGACTGGATCAACTGGGCTTGTATTCACTGGAGTTCAGAAGAATGAGAGGGGACCTCATAGAAACGTTTAAAATTCTGACGGGGTTAGACAGGTTAGATGCAGGAAGAATGTTCCCAATGTTGGGGAAGTCCAGAACCAGGGGACACAGTCTAAGGAAAAGGGGGAAGCCATTTAGGACCGAGATGAGGAGGAATTTCTTCACCCAGAGAGTGGTGAACCTGTGGAATTCTCTACCACAGAAAGTTGTTGAGGCCAATTCACTAAATATATTCAAAAAGGAGTTAGATGAAGTCCTTACTACTAGGGGAATCAAGGGGTATGGTGAGAAAGCAGGAATGGGGTACTGAAGTTGCATGTTCAGCCATGAACTCATTGAATGGCGGTGCAGGCTAGAAGGGCCGAATGGCCTACTCCTGCACCTAGTTTCTATGTTTCTATGTTTCTATGAGCTGAGGCAGGGTGGAGACAGATGCATTTCAGAACAAGTAAGGAATAAGGTAAGAAGACAGGCTAGGCTGCGATGAATCAAAAAGGGATAGGCTTGTTGCCTCTAATTGCCTTTTATTTTCTAATTTTTTCATGTTTAGAAGTATTCTCATTTAGTAGTTCTGGTTATTTTACTATGTGTGGGCGGCAGTTTGGAAATCTGCCACTCTCTATAAAGAGTTTTCCCAAAGAAAGTAGGGAAAAACAGTTTTAGAGAAAATGTTTCTCTGACTATGTGACTGGAGATGAGAACTTATGAAAAGATGTTCCTTTAAATAAACTGATGGTCAACCTTTTCCGTTCCCCCAGTACATCTGTTGGGATGCATGTGGAATGTATCTCAGATCTTGGAAATACTTCCAGTTTTTTTCTTGTGAATGCCATTATGATACAGAGCTGGAATTAATGTCAGTTTCTGGCACATGTGAAGCTGACATGTAACACAATCTTGTGTAGCCATTCTGTCATCTGTATTTTAGATTAGAAGCACTGTGTAGAGATTTAAAGCCAATGTTATACTTTCCCCTCAAAGAGCGATCTGCAGTTTATTTGGAATATATCCCATAAACGTTAATTAAAAATGTTTTCCTTTTACTGCTGCCTTAGAGCTGGCAGCAAGATAATAAACTCCGTCTTTTAAGTTAAATTTGCAAATTGATTATTGCATAGAGAACAATAGGTGGCTTGGGAGCTTTATACGGTTTTGGTGGTTTAAATGATGGCATTGAACCACAAGGTCAAAAATCGAATGGGTTATCACGTCATTTGTTACCCTCTTGAGTGTGACATTATAAAAAATAATTTACAGTATAATGTGGAGTGTTTTATTATGTTTCATTTCAGCTAAACTTTTGGATTTTGTAACCGCTATTATAACCATTAATTTGCCAGTGGGGCACTCCTCCTGAAGGGTTAGTCTTTGCGTGCTCATTCTTTTGAAGCAGTTTCACTGACACCAGCCACTCTCCAGAACCTCGTCCAAGTAGCTATTGTTCACGTAGAAGCTCAGATAGTGAGTGGTGGCAGTTCAACACTAGAGGAACTCAAAGCTCAACTTGATCCTGTACTCACCTAATGTTCATGCACATGCACTTTCCAGCAGGAAGCACCACATAATGATCAAGATTTATTGTCCTTAGCCCACAGAGCCCTGAGGTCAATTTTGGGCCTCTACTGTTGCCCAGCTGAGGTCATCTAATACAACGTAAACTAGTGACCAAACCTGAGACCTTTCTGGTCTGCATTTCTCAGTTCTTAATTGGGCAGTGCACTTCTCAAATGAGTCGCTGAGGTAGCTTTAAATCCTGTGTTATGAGGTTTCACATCACATGGTAATGGGAAGGAGTTTGTGTGTACTTTTTAAAAACATGATAATGATTCTGCCATAACACTCGGTTGTTTTACTGAGAGATAAAATGTGTGGTTTCCTTAAGTGACAGGAAGAGAGTGTTTTACCCCAAAAAATCACCTGCTTCCTCTTGCTGGGTTATAATAATCCCACATGTATAACAAACATGTGTATCTCTGACTAAGAGCTATCTAATTCATTTAAGCTCACTGATGTAACTGGGTACGTCTAGTCTCTGTTGCCATCACTCACAGTCAATTGATTTTTGGAACCCATGAGTTCAAAGTAGTTTTAGTTAATACAGTACACATGTATTGGATTGCAGTGCCATATAGACCAGTGTTTGTGGATGTAAGCTTGTGCAGCAAGAGTGTCCTGTATCAACATAATTTTGACATCTTAACAGCATCAAATTTACTGGAACATTGAAGAAAGTAGAAGCATGTTACAATTATGAAAAATGAAACCTGTAAACACTCTATAAAGCGGTTCCACTCTTATCAATTTATTACTAAATGAGTATAAATTCAAACCTGATCTACTTCTTTCTGTCCTTGGCTGTTTTTTATCCCGCATGAGCAATTTAATTGTGTAACCTCAAATAGTCAAGTTTTTTTTCCTCCCAAACTTGGTCAAAGTTGTTTCTTAATCTGCTTCAATTGGGTCCCACCAAGTTTTATAAGCCTGTAAATTGTAAGGGGGTGGGAATACTTAGGTTAGGAGTGCCACAGTTTAGATGTCCTGGAAAAGAATGTGTTAGATTAAGAGATAAAAACAGAAAATGCTGGAAATACTCAGCAGGTCAGGCAGCCTCTGTGGAGAGAGAAACAAATTTAACGCTTCACGTCGATGGCCTGAATATTCTGATGAAAGGTCATCGACCTGAAACATTAATTCTGTTTCTCGCTCCAAAGATGCTGACCTGCTGAGTATTTCCAGCATTTTCTGTTGTATATCAGATTTCCAGCATTCGCAGTATTTTGCTTTTGTGTTAGATTAAGAGTATGTGCAATAATAGAGCCTTGATTTCAACACAGAAGCATTTAATGGTGTATAAGATGGTTCCACAGATTTCCTACCTATTTTGGAGGTAATGGGTAAGAACTGTGTATATTGTGAAACATGCTCGCCCCATTTCTAATAGATACCAGGAAATTTATTCCCCCCCCAAAAAAATGCTTTTCTGCTAGTGAACAGATATTAACTAGCCGGGACCAGTTTATTCTTCACATGATGATAGCTGGGATTGCTCCAGCAACACAGAGGTCACGAGTCAGCTGTACGACCACCAGCTTGGTTCGGGCAGCATATTGGTAATTAGGTGCTTTCTGCTAGTGTGCTTTCCCAACCCCCGTGCAGTCATCCATCCAATTATTCTCTGCTTCTCTAGTCCTAATAACATCTGACTTGTGATTCTATAGTACTACCCTAAACTGGGAAATTAATCAAAAATGCACTGGAATTTTCAGATTGCACATGACTAATATAAACCCTTTCTCATATTACAGTGAGTTTTATGTGCAGCATTTCAGATCACCTGTGGCTTTTCTATTCTGTTTTCTTCAAAATTGGTCATCTTTATATTGCAAGAATCAAAGAAAGAAGAATAGAATGTTGCCAAGCATTTAGGTTTTGGCAATAACCTGGACATTCTAGGAGTGGTTGCTTTCTTTGGCATTTTACTAAAATGTTGAATCTGCCAAATCACAAGTCTCTGCTCTATACCTTACGAGATTTCTGCTAAAGATTTCTGTAATTAGAAGCAGAGGATCAATGTTGCACATTTTGAACTTGAACGGGATCAGGTCACCATGACGGTGTGACCTTGACCACCTGAATCTTGACGTAATTTGCCTGGTAGCACATGGCACAGTGACGGATGCAGTAGGCTCATTATCACGTCTGTCACTCTAGATGTCCCAGAGAAAAGGTGGAGGCAGGTGGGAGCAGCTGGTTTAGAAGCATAAGTTCTAAAAGCAAACAATATTTCTTTCAAATAATAAAATCACCTTACTGAGGGGTAAGGAAATACCACGTTTTCAAATGAAAAGAACATTTATTATTTCTTCAGAATATAACTTGTTTTTGGCAGCGAATTACTGCAGTATTCAGTAGAACTATTGACTATATTTTGTGTTTTCATGAATAATGACGTGATTAGTAGCTGGAAGATGGCATGAGATAATCCTGGTAGTTTATACCGATGAAGGTGTTGCATATTTTGGAAGAGTTCAGAAACTGTAATCCAATCTACGTGTCCAGCTGATCGCTAAAGAAACCACAAGAGCTATTTGTGAATATTGTCTGAGCCCCTGAATGCATTTTACAGCTTTTAAATTCCTCACACACGATTTGCTGCTTTTACATTATAAAGTATGGTGCCTGGACTAAGCTGAGATAACCAGAAAAGAACAGCAGGTCATTCAGTCTCTGAAAGCTAGACTAGCAATTCATGTCTGGGTAAGATCACCTCAACATGTTGCTCTCTCACTGCTCTTTTCTTTGTTTTGGTCAATCCTGCAAAGGGGCTGTGGTCCTGACCCTGGGGGTTCTGATGTAGGGTCACTTCCCTTTCTCTTTCTACAGTTGACCAAGCATTTCCAGCACTTTCATTTATATTTGATTTTACTTGCTCTTGTTGTCCCAAGTATGATTGTAAAGTTGAAGCAGCATGAAGTAGCACAACAATGCACCAGAAAAGTGTGTATGACCAGCACCACTACACATTAGGTGTAGGGAGAGAAGAAGTAAAGTGCAGCAGTGTACCATATATTCTGCAGTGTTCCCACATGCACCTTACCAACATTTTCAATTAGTCACGAGTAGTGCTTTTTACATTTAAGAAGTTGGTTTGTAAGTGCCTGTCCTACTTTTTAATTATTGAAAACTCTCTATGTATTTTTATTTTATTTTTAACTAGGTGAATATTGTGTTTGTTTTGCAGGTGTATGCCCCATCAGCAAGCACTGCTGATTATAACAGGGATTCGCCTGGCTATCCTTCCTCTAAGCCACCTACTAGCACATTTCCTAGTTCATTCTTTATGCAGGGTAAGTGGAAGTTAATGTAGTCGATTTTTGAAATGAAACACCTTGCTTTTTTGGTTTTACTTATTACAGTTGAAGGAATTTCAGGGGGAAAAACTCTCAAATTTGTCTTTGAATGTGTTTCTCAATTTCTTCCCACCCCCTCAGTTACTTGTGTTCATCCATCAGCCCAACAACTGAAAGTGTGAATGAGCCGTGTAGCATTGCACTCTTACTTGTGAACCAGTGCTGTGTTGTGGCTCATTAGACGAACACTAATATTATTGAGGCTGGTTTTATTTAGGAGGTGTTCAGGTGTCGTCTTTGGGGACCAGGCTGACACCGAGCAAAATGTAATCTCCATTGTGCTTAGCAAACATGCTCCCCACAACACTACTTGGCTAATCTGAATGTTGCCACCTCAGATGCCTTCTGAATGGCATTGATAACTGGCCCAGATTCCAATCTGAAGTATTTCTGGTGAAGCAATTTGCTGATGTCCGTAGAGTTATGCCCAGTTATGTCAGATCCAGAAATGGAGGGAGTCTCTTTAGGGATGGGAAGCAAGATTAGAAATATGAATTTCTCTGACTGGGTAGGGAGATTTGTTTGAGGTTTCTGGCATGCAAGATAAGAAGGAGCCCTTTATATTGCTCGCCCTCCCCACCATAGCAATGCTTTCTTTCATTTCCGTGTGTATGCTGCTAGCTTTCGCAACAATATTAATTTTGAAAATGAAATACTGCCATCTCAGTTGACAGCAACTAGCACCTTTAATGTAATAAAAACAGCCCAAGGAACGTTATCAGACAAAATTTGACACCGAGCCACATAAAGAGCTATTAGAGCTAGCGACCAAAAGCTTGGTCAAAGTGGTAGGTTTTAAGGAGTGACTTGAAGAAGGTGAGAGAGGTAGGGTGGCAGAGAGATTTAGGGAGGGAATTCCAGAGCTTAAGGCCCAGGCAGCTGAAGGCACAGGTGCCAATGGTGAGGGATAGAAAATCGAGGATACGCAAGAGGACGTGGTGGAAAATTAAGCAAGAAGTCTTTGTTTCATGAGCATGCAATAACCAACATCAGATGGAAATTAGAATTATACACAAAAGATTTGGAACCCTTCTGTAAGTATATGTGCCATTTTATTTTGTCTACTGACCCCATTTCCAGCTGCAGGTCTTACATTACCAGCCAGATTGATATTAATCAGATGAATTAATTCTAACCTTTGACTACATGATTGTACCTGCAATGCAACTTTCTTTCTTCCTGATTATTTCTATTATTCATTTGGCTGAGACTGTGCCTTTTTTGTTTTCATTTTTGTTTTAAATCAAAAAGAATTCTGCAGATGAATGTTGCTGAGAGGTCTTCTTGCAGTTCCAAAATAATGGCAGATTTTAATTAAGGGTTCATTACCAACCAAATAGTTGCAATCAAATAATCAGCAGGAATGCTCAATTAAGAATGTTTTTGTGGGGCTTTTTTTCTTCTTCTGACGGAGTCAATGTAACCTGACCTTTCATTCCAGATGGGCATCACAACTCTGATCCATGGAGCTCCTCTGGTGCAATGAATCAGCCCAGTTATGGAGGCATGCTGGCAAACTCCTCCCATGTTCCACAGTCCAGCAGTTACTGCAGTCTGCATCCACACGATCGCCTGGTAATAGTGGCATCTTATCTGTTGGCAGCCAATCAGCATCGTTCTTTAATATTGTCAGTTCCTGCTCATCAAACTAACTTGTTTGCCTCAGCGTTCTTATTCACCTATCGGGAAGTTCAGTGTCTGTTCCAATAATTTCTTAGTTTAAACTGCACACGTACTGTTTTTTTATTAAAAGCAATTTTGAATTCATATTCTAGTAGATTGGAGAAATGCTATAAGAAATGTTTTTCTTTTTTTTGTATATTCCTTTCCCCTCTTTCAACAACAGCTTGTATTTATATAGCGCCTTTAACGTAGTGAAATGTCCCATGGCGCTTCACAGGAGTATTATGAGATTAAAAAATTGACACCGAGCCGCATAAGTAAAAATCAGTGCAGGTGACCAAAAGCTTGGTCAAAGAGGTAGATTTTCAGGTTTCCCCTGAAGGAACTGATTTACGCCATAGGGTGGTACTTTCTCAATGGGCCCAATCTATGTGTGAGCCTAGACAATGATGTCAACCAACTATTCGATCACTGGAGCAACACAAGCGAGCCTGATCCTGTCCTCATTCGATATCCATACACGTGTGCTCCAATTGAATTTAACCCCTCCGTAGTAAAGGAACACTGAGACCAATTGCTGCACTCATACTACATCTGAGAACAGCTAATGCAACAGATACTGAGAATCTAACATGTAGCCTTCCTGTTCTGTACGGTGCATTAATTCATTGACCCATTGCGGAGCTAGAAGCAACTTATCTGAACAATTTTGTTTGCTTGCTTAAATGAGAGTACTTTACACCGAAAGTGTTTCCCATCTCCACTTACCTGTGTCCAAAATCATCACAGTGTGCTCTCAAATCCAGGGAAAGTGCCTCCACAGCTAATGTCAGTATACCACATTTTGTAGGGCCTGTTGAACTTTAGTGACAATAACATGACCTGAGGGATCTATAATCTCTTCATATGTTCTTCCTGCTAAAAAAACAATTCGATATGAAGGGTGATGGCATCTGTTTGCTTGGAACCATTGGGATTCTTTGACCACGTATACCCTGACTAGTCGCATCACAAACTGGGTGTGACTATTTTATTTTTAATGGTTCCCTTGTTAACAGAGAAATTTATGCATACATACGTACACATTTAAGTTATTTTTTTCCCGGCAACTCTTCACTTTCCTAGTTACCCCTTCCTCGTGCAATCAAAACACTTTTAAATCCCATGCAGGCTATCATGAACCAACAATTCTTGATTTGCCTCATACTCTCCTACTGTTCTTCACCTTAATTGCATCTTGCGCTGTAGGTCTTCACCTAGGTTACTCAATGTAAAACTACAAAAGAAAGTACAAGAAAAAAACTCTGATACATTTCTTCTGTTAATGTGATTAAAGATTGAACATAAAATATTGCTGCACAGATCTCAGGAAATGTCTGCTCACAGCCATTGTCAAAAATGTGCATTTAATTAAAAAATGATCCAAAAGTTTTGTAAATTGCTTTTTGTTTCTTCTGTGCTTTTTTTATATAAATAATGGCTTAATTTATTTTTTTGTAAATCAAATGCAGCTCTTCTCTTCATTGTAAGCCCATGGGCTTCTATTTGGGTGGGCTGCTTGGCGTGGAAAAAACTAGTGTTTTCAATCTCGGCTGTGTGCCTAGTGAGCACACTGCTTAAAAAAAACACACAAATGGAAGAGAGCAAACAAGAGGCCATTTGGCTGAGGAACATTGATTTTAGAGATTCCTAAAATAAAATGAAAACCAACATGCTCTGCCATTTTTATTAGCAAAATCTGTGAAGTTATTTTAAATTTTTAAAAAATCCAATCAAGATTCTACTACAACCTAGTGGAACTTACTTGATAATTGTCTTATTAAAGTTTATTCAAACATGTAGGGTTTGGTAATGAGGCTTCAAATGATGATGGTTTGACTGTTCAGTAATTGAAATTAAGAGCCGTTCCCTCCCAGAGGTCTTTACCCCCATTTTTCCTTACAATATATAGATGTTAAAATGCCAAACTGGCATCACCTCTTTTTGATTTACTTCTCTCCTACTCTTTTTAATTTCTTAGGTTGTTCATGGTTGCCACCTTTTGCAGGGAAAGAAAACCTGACCCTAAAGGGAGTTCACACTTTTTTCTTGTACCTGTACTGTTCTTTCTGTAACACATACTTCAAGCCCCAGTTGCACTCTGACAGAACTGCAAACAAAACAGCCATGAACAAATAAAAAGCACCTACTATTCCGACTTACTGTAGGACAGTAATGTGCCAGTGGGAGGATTGTTTCAAGTGCGTGAGAATAATCCCGCCCAGTGTTGGTTGCATATTAATATTAAATATTTATTCCAACGTTCTCTGAAACTCCACACTCCTCTGCCGAATCACTGTCAGCATCCTGTGGGGGAGCGTTGAACTTGTAGTCCACTCCTCCCAGGTTTTGCCTCCCTGGGATAGGATTTTGCACCCAAAGCATTAACAGCTCACATAGCTTTTTTGCGGTTTTTAATGCACGGACAGGGTCTTCTGTATGGGCAAGAGGATTTTGTTGAAAGGTTCGATGAATCGTGGATCCGTTTACAATTCAACTTTAATGTATGAAAAAGATAATTACATTATTTTTAAAGAAAGTCACTGTACTGTGGGTTAAAAGTTGTAACCAGCATCAATGTGATAAAAACAGCCAGGTGACATCCCTAATGCATTAACATTGTATACCATTTGAATGTAAAAGTTGAGGCTGTTGCCCTGTTACCCATGGTTCTGTGGCTAAATGCCCAGGAGGCCCAGGTCTGCGCTGATTTTGCAGATCATGCCTGGGATGGTGGGAGGGTTACCACAATGATCCTTGGTTTCACCCAGCTATCTCGATAAAACAACAAATACTGCTCTGAATCTTGGTTATTTACACCGTATTACTAATGCACACTTCTCTGCACTTATCTGGAGCAGGTTTTTTTTATTGTTGCATATACCTTTTTATTGAAAATGATATACCTTGAGGATGATCTTCTGTTAGAAAGATGATTTTACTTTAACCATTACACTTAATATTATAAATGCTACAGGGATTCTTACAGTTAAGTACATAAGAATTTTTTGAGATGCATTAACATTGTATACCATTTGAATGTAAAAGTTGTTGCCCTGTTACCCATGGCTCTGTGGCTAAATGCCCAGGAGGCCCAGGTCTGCGCTGATTTTGCAGATCACGCCTGGGATGGTGGGAGGGTTACCACAATTGACCTCAGTGCCCTGGTAAACATCAGTCAGCGTTTCAGCCCTAGATGGCTATTCAGTATATCCTGCAGGAACGTGCACAGATGTGGACATCAGGTGAAGAACAGGATCAGGCATGGTTGGAATGCAAGTATAAAGTAAGACAGGTTTGAAAACATAATCAAATTATAACCATATACTAAAGCAGGTTTATGGGGAGATTTAATACAGGTGGTGGAAGCAGATCCAATAGTAACTTTCAAAAGGGAATTGGATACACACTTGAAAAGGAAAAATTTGCAGGGCTACGGGGCAAGAGCAGGGGAGTGGGACTAATTGGATAGCTTTTTCAAAGAGTTAGCATAGGCATGATGGACTGAGTGGTCTCCTTTTGTGCAGTATGATTCTATGTGAACATCAGATGAATGCAAATATAAAACAAGACTTGTTTGAAAACAAAATCTGATTAATCTAGAATTGAAAACTTCAAATGTAAAATTAATATATATTTTTTCCTCTTTTATTTCTATATAATATATAAATATATAAACCACAGAGCTACCCATCACACTCCTCAACGGACATCAATGCCAGTCTCCCACCGATGTCCAGTTTCCACCGTAGTGGCACAAATCAATACGGTGCTGCATCCTGCACACCGCCTGCCAATGGAACAGACAATATCATGGGTAAGTTACAAAAGAAACGACTTGCATTTATATAGTGCCCTTCACAACCTCAGGACGTCCCAAAGTGCTTTACAACCAATGGTGTACTGATTGATGGTGTTGCTGAAATCGATAGAAATAGCTTTACTAAATTTATCAAATGCTGCACGTAACTCTTCACTGCTACTGTTTTGGTGCATGTTTTTGGAGGGCCTGGAGGTCATTGCATCAGTTGATCCAAGCCAACCAATTCATTTCACTTGAACAAAGTTGTTATATGAACCATAAAAGCATCCGAGTTAAACAGCATGACTACAGTACACTGATTGCTTTTCATGTCATTTCTGTGCACATTTATATACTAAAAATAATTGCCAAAATATCTATCTATCTCCAAAACCTCAAACAAAACACATTCTTGGAGGGGATGAGGGAGAACATTCAAATTATTGAATATATGATACTTCTAATACCCAAAGCATATTTTTTTACTGCAACAGCTGTTCACCCTTTACAATCCATCACTGGGACCTCTGCCTCATTGGCTTCTTAGACCACTCTATGACCACATTTCTGGCCCTCCTGTCATACTCCTGATGCATTTGTGGCTGGACGGGATATAGATTTTCACACCCACAGTGTCCATAAATTATTTTAAAAGGGAATGACATGGATGCTTGAAAAAGGACATAAAAGGGGTATGATCAGCAGGCGGGATTAAACCAGTTGGCTCATATGGAGGAAAAACACAGACTTGGTGGGATGACTAGCCTGTGTTGCACCATCCAATGATTCTAATTATTAAAATAATAAAAATTATTAAAATATAACTTATCAGCAACTGTTCTAGAAAGTACAAAATCCAGAATGCGATTGTAAAAATGTTTTAATAAATATCAACCTGGTAAACCTTTTTCTATGTTTAATCTCACAAGAAGAAACCATTGTTTTTAAGAACTGCAAATGGGCTATCATTCATGAAGACCAAAAACATTCTAGAAGATCTTAAAAATAAAATATTCAAGCCATTAGCGATGACCACACCCAAGAGACCTCAGACGCTTGAGTAATGTCTGAATGTAAAGTTGGGTTTGAGTGAAACTCTGTTTGTCTGAGTCAGCCAAATGATCATTAAAAGGGCACTGCCTTCATGAAAAGTCTTTGGAAAACTTATTTTGTTCCATTAAAAACTCGAGTGATGTAAATTACATTAACAACATCATCACATCACTTGAGTAATATCACTGTGACGACAGTGACACTGACTGCTCTATCTCCAGAAAAATGGTTTCCCCAAACACGTTTTTCACTAAGACAGAGCCTCGATAAATTTGGGACGAGTTCACTTAAAGGAGAACCTCACAAGTTTACATTATAGTAATGTCAGCCATTTGTATCTATGCTGGAGAAATCCGAAATTAATCCCACTGCACCGTGCTCTCCCCGAACCTTCCTCATGTGTCAAATATTTATCCAATTTTCCATTAAAAGGTGCAGTGCTCTCTACTTCAACTTCTACCTGAGCATTCCATGCTCCAACAATCCCTGCATAAAGAAATTTCTCTTAACCCCTCTCACTCTCTAAGCGACAGTTTTACATTGCACACCACTGGATTCCTCAACCAGAGGAAATAGTCTTTCCCTATTCACTCCTATCATCATTTTTAAAAATCTCTTTAAATCTTCCATTAGCATGCTGTGTTCCAATAGTAATAGTCGCTATATTTCAAGTCTCTTCTCATAATTACAGTTTCCCATCCCTGGCACTATCTTGGTGAATCTACACTGAACACTCATTATAACTTTAATGTCCTAGTTATATTTGGGAACCAGAAAGTGCACACAGAACTCTAACCATTGCCTAACCAATGCTTTGCATATCTTTATTTTTGTATCTCAGAATTTCAAAAGAATGTAGGAAGTTAATTGAGAGCTCGGCCAACAGTTCAATGTATAAATGCATTACATGGCATGATGCTGAGCCGTGTAGACTGGGAACAACCCAGGTTTGATACCTGATTTGCACCAAGTTAGTAGATCACTGCAGGGGTTATGATGGAGAAGCCAGATTTGGATTCAGTGTTCCTGGATGAGGGTGTGGAGAAATCAGCCATGATTCCTGCTCCAAATTATCAACAACAACAACTTGCATTTATATAGCATCCCAAGGCACTTCACAGGAGCATTATCAAACAAAATTTTATACTGAGCCACGTAAGGCGATATTAGGGCAGAAACAAGTAGATTTTAAGGAACATCTTAAAGGAGGAAAGAGAGATTGAGAGACGGAGAGATTTAGGAAGGAAATTCCAGAGCATCGAGCCTCAGCAGCTGAAGGCAAGGCCCTCAATGGCGATCCCTACATTGAAGTGTGTACATGTGGGGATCCCTGTGCTACCAATGAAAAAATTAAGGATAATAGTGCAAGGCTCCATTCTTGGCATGGAACATCACTAACATTGAGTGCAATAATGGGTTGCATCAATGTAGCCCTTATTTTCCGATTCACACTTTACGTAAGTGAAATTACCCCCGAAAAATGAACTTTGAAAAATCCCCAGATAGTCCAACTTTTTAAGGTTTATTTCCTCTCGGGTGCTATTGTACTGCATTGTGCATAAAGATTAGCCCCAGAAGGTGATCCCACAACAATTACCAGAAGAGCAATTCTGGTGACAATGCAACTGAATTGCACTATCCAGTTTGCATATCAAAAAATGTCACATCAACATAAACTGTGCGCAATAACTGACCCGTAAATGCCATTGTCAAATAAGTTATATGCAAATACCATATATATATATATATATATCTATAATAAGTATACTTGATTAAATGCTTCTATGTTTGTGTTTATAAATTATAAGAACATAAGAAATAGGAGCAAGAGTAGGCCATTCGGCCCCTCAAGCCTGCTCTGCCATTCAATAAGATCATGGCTGATCTTCTACCTCAACTCCATTTCCTGCACTATCCCCCATATCCCTTGATTCCCTTAATATCCAAAAATCTATCGATCTGTGTTTTGAATATACTCATTGACTGAGCCTCCATGACCCTCTGGTGTAGAGAATTCCAAAGATTCACCACCCTCTGAGTGAAGAAATGTCTCCTCATCTCAGTCCTAAATGGCCGATCCCTTATTCTGAGACTGTGACCCCTAGTTCTAGACTCTCCAGGCAGAGTAAAACATCCTCCCTACATCTACCCTGTCAAGCCCTGTAAGAATTTTGCATGTTTCAATGAGATCACCTCTCATTCTTCTAAACTCTAGAGAATATAACTCTAGAAATTATTGCCTTAATAACTTCATAATCTTGTATCAGATTTTCTCCAGACTTACAGGGCTAGATTTTCGGTTTTCTGCGAAAACAGTTGTTTTTCGTCAAAAATTACCATTTTCGCTGTGCTACCGTTTTTAGGCCGAACTTTCGGCCTTTACGTCTGCATCAGGAGCGTATTGGTAAAGTCGGCGTCATACGAGGATTCGAGGCGCAAACCGCGAGTTTCGGCAACTTTAGTCCGGGGCCGGTAGTGCTGCGAGAGAGGCCTTGCGAGGGGGAAAAACAAACAAACCAAAAAAAAAATTGCAGAAAACATTCACAAAACCCTTATCTACTAAATCGCTGAAAAAGAATTAAAAAATAAAAACTTTAACTTACCTTTTTTGCAGGTCTTCATACTTACCGCTGCTGGCAGGGCTGCACTAACAGTTTGACCCTGTCGGTATTCTGGGCACAGTGTACGGGTCTGGAGAGTGCCGAAAGTACAACGGTAACGCAATCCACTGCGTTGCATGGCACTACACATTGGCACTCCTCTCCACGGTGGTACTTGAAAGCACCACTGCAAAAAGGTGCCCAAAGATCCCGCCGACCGGGTTTTCGCCGTGGAGGGTCAAATCGCGGCGAAAACTCGGTCGCAAAGTCGGAGAAAATCCAGCCCATATAAAATCATAGAATGGAGAGCACAGAAAACAGGCGATTTGGCCCAGCAGTGCTGCTCTTCACGTGAACCATCTATTTTAATCCTACTCCCTGCGAGCGCCCCATACCCTTCAATAGCCCTCTTTTTTAAGCATCTATTTAATTCCCTTCTTAAAAAGATTTATTGTGGACTCCAATAAGAGATTTGCTCTCACCAGCGTCATCTGGCCGCCACTCAAATATAGGCACACTGGGAACTGTCTCTGACTTTGTGCCTTCAGTATTTGAAGCGTAACCTTCGTAAGTGCTTGCCTCTCCTCAGACTTTTGCTTTCTGAACTAAGCATGCTGAGACCTATCCTCATTCTGTCTGTGCATCTCTGAACACTAACTTAAGTCGAAGGGAACAGCTGTTTCTAGGCGGTCTGGGCACCACTATCCTCTGACATAAATGACGCTATCCAAATTTAATCAGTATAGGGCAAGGGCATTCAGTTTAAAAACAAAACTTATTGGGAATTGCTGTTGAGTCTGCAAAATGTAGAAAACTTGAAACCCTCAGTGGTTGACACTTTTCTCCCCACCTAATCAGGTGATCAGGAAGGCCAATGGTATCTTGGCCTTTATTGCAAAGGGGATGGAGTATAAAAGCAGGGAAGTCTTGCTATAATTATACAGGGTATTGATGAGGCCACACCTGGAATACTGCATGCCGTTTTGGTTTCCATATTTACGAAAGGATATACTTGCTTTGGAGGCAGTTCAGAGAAGGTTCACTAGGTTGATTCCAGGGATGGGGAGGGGTTGAGGAAAAGTTGAGTAGGTTGGGCCTCTACTCATTGGAATTCAGAAGAATGAGAGGTGATTTTATTGAAACGTATAAGATTATGAGGGGGCTTGACAAGGTGGATGCAGAGAGGATGTTTCCACTGATGGGGGAGACTAGAACTAGAGGGCATGATCTTAAAATAAGGGGCCGCCCATTTAAAATAGAGATGAGGAGAAATTTCTTCTCTCAGAGGATTGTAAATCTGTGGAATTCCATGCCTCAGAGAGCTGTGGAAGCTGGGACATTGAATAAATTTAAGACAGAAATAGACAGTTTCTTAAACGATAGGGGATAAGGAGTTATGGAAAGTGGGCAGGGAAGTGGAGCTGAGTCCATGATCAGATCAGCCATGATCTTATTGAATGGCAGAGCAGACTCGAGGGGCCGTATGGCCTACTCCTGTTCCTATTTCTTTTGTTTTAATACTCCATCTGTCTCAATTAAACCTGATAATGTTACAGTCCAACATCGTGACGTCATCTGGCGGTTTTCCACCGTCCCATATCACGGGTCTGTTTCCCTAATAATTGAAATGTTATGCTAGAATGTCTCTGCAGGTTGTGGCCTAATTTGATTAACTTTATTTTCTTCTCCTTCTAGTAAGTAGAGCAGGCACGTCAACTGGCAGCTCACAGACTGGCGATGCACTGGGTAAAGCACTTGCATCAGTAAGTGGAAGGACTATTATACACTGGTTCTCTTTTGTTGTTGGAATAGTGGGGAAAGGCTGTGAATGGTGAGGAGAAGCTGTTTATATGTCTGGTCGCCACGTAATGCAATGATGTGAAAGTGGAACACCTCGCAAACACTTGAGGCAATCGCACCAGACAGGGATATTCTTACAGATGATTACTTACGGGCACAACCAATGTAATCCAAACTTCTTGGCTGCTTGGTTGGGATTTGGAATTTATCTTTAATGGCATAATCTGTGGCAAAGACAGCTGCAGGAGCTGCCTGGTATAATACCTGCTATTGCTGCATTTAGCTGGAATTCTTACTGGTGACATCCAAAGCGGCCTGGCCTTGGGAAATGGGGTTGGCCCAGTTGGATTTGAAAACAATTTGGTCCTTTAGCTGTTAGAACATGTTTTTTTAATAATAACTGTTAGTCACGAGGTTGATTCCTGAGATGAAAGGGTTGTCTTATGAAGAAAGATTGAGCAGGTTGGGCCTGTGTCATTGGAGTTTAGAAGAATAAGCGATGATCTTATTGAAACATATAAGATTCTGAGGAGGCTTGACAGGGTTGATGCAGGGAGGATGTTTCCCCTCGTGGGGGAATCTAGAACTAGGGGGCATAATTTCAGAATAAGGGGTCGCCCATTTAAAACAGAAATGAGAAGGAATTTCTTCTCTCAAAGGGTTGTGAGTCTTTGGAATTCTCTTCCCCAGAGAGATATGGAGGCTGGGTCATTGAATAGATAGACAGATTTTTGAATGCTAAGGGAGTCAAGGGTTATGGGGAGCGGACAGGGAAGTGGAGTTGAGGCTAAGATCAGATCAGCCGTGATCTTACTGAATGGCGGAGCAGGCTCGGTGGGACAAATGGCCTACTTCTATTTCTTATGTTCTTATGTTACTCTAAGTCTAAGAAACAGATATAAAAAAGATGTTAAAGAATCTTTTACCGCTAAGTTTTCAAAAAAACATACTTACGGGGCTGCCACTCTTTAATTTATTTTCCTACCAATATATATTCTTTAAAAAAAAACAGAGGCTAGGTGAAAGCACAGATGTGCGTCTTGGTATGAAGTGCAGATCATTATAGCATTAACAGACTGTTGTGAGGTGCAGTCTTTACCCATGACTTCCTGAATGCTGACTCCCCAATCTTAGCCATGCCACTGTGGAGAGATAATGGCCCAGAAATTCGATGATGCTGCCCCCGTTTTACAGGCAACCAATAACAAAGCATCCAATTCTGAGCTGGAAGTGCGGCTCTCGTCATAATTGCCATAGGCATGAAAAGAGTTGTCCAGGGCCCACGCATCAAACAGACATTAAGCCCTCAGAATATGCAAATAAGGGACCTCGCTACCCGTTTGATGCTTCCTTTACCTAATTGGCTTGCCATGTTCAGGAAAATGTGGTCTAATAAGGCCTAAGCCTTCCATCACACGGATTATTGGCTGCAACTAGTGTGTGCCTACCTGTGGGTGCAAACCGATTTCTAGGCCAATGAGCGAAGACCAGGCCAGAAGAAACATAAAAAGTCCACCATACCGTCAACGTTCCCTTTGATTTTTTTTGCGGGGGGCGGCACGCGGCCCATTAAAAATTCCACGCATGCGCCTTTTTTTTTCAATTTAAAAGCCGGCTCACCGGCCATGCAGCCACGGAACTTAAAGGGAATATTGCATATCGCTCTTGGGTATCTCCTTGCATAATTTAGATGAGAAATGTGTCTCCTTAGATCAGGATTTTGTAATGTGGGCACATCATCATCATGGGCAGTCTCTCGGAATCGAGGAAGACTTGCTTCCATTCTTAAAATGAGTCCTTAGGTGGCTGAACAGTCCAATACGAGAACCACAGTGCCTGTTACAGGTGGGGCAGATAGTCGTTATGGGAAAGGTGGGGGTGCACGGCCCATTAAAAATTCCACGCATGCGCCTTTTTTTTTCAATTTCAAAGCCGGCTCACCGGCCATGCGGCCGTGGAACTTAAAGGGAATATTGCACATCGCTCTTGGGTATCTCCTTGCATAACTTAGATAAGGGTAGGCCTTATTGGACCACATTTTCCTGAACATGGCAAGCCAATTAGGTAAAGGAAGCATCAAACGGGTAGTGAGGACCCTTATTTGCATATTCTGAGGGCTTACTGCCTGTTTGATGCGGGGGTTTGCCACATGCTCTTTCCACTGCCTGCGCTTGATTTCTGCATGCTCTTGCCGATGAGACTCGAGGTGCTCAGCATCCTCCCGGACGCACTTCCTCCACTTAGGGCGGTCTTTGGCCAGGGACTCCCAGGTGTCAGTAGCATGTTGCACTTTTTCAGGGAGGCTTTGAAGATGTCCCTGTAACGTTTTTCTGCCCACCTTTGGTTTGTTTGCCGTGAAGGAGTAGAGCGCTTGCTTTGGGAGTCTTGTGTCTCGCATGCAAACGATGTGGTCTGCCCAGCGGAGCTGATCAGGTGTGATCAGTGCTTCAATGCTGGGGATGTTGGCCTGGTCGAGGACACTAATGTGGGTGTGTCTGTCCTCCCAGGGGATTTGTAGGATCTTGCGGAGGCATCTTTGGTGGTAGTTCTCCAGCGACTTGAGGTGTCTACTGTACATGGTCCATGTCTCTGAGCCATACGGGAGGGCAGGTATTACTACAGCCCTGTAGACAATGAGCTTGGTAGCAGTTTTGAGGGCCTGATCTTCAAACACTCTTTTCCTCAGGCGGCCGAAGGCTGCAGTGCCGCACTGGAGGCAGTGTTGAAGCTCGTCATCAATGTCTGCTCTTGTTGATAAGAAACTCCCGAGGTATGGAAAATGGTCCATGTTGTCGAGGGTCGTGCCATGGATCTTGATGACTGGGGGGGGGCAATGATGTGCGGCGAGAACAGGCTGGTGGAGGACCTTTGTCTGACAGATGTTTAGCGTAAGGCCCATGCTTTCGTACGCTATAGTAAATAAATCGACTATGTCCTGGAGTTCAGCCTCTGTATGTGCACAGACGCAGGCGTCATCCATGTACTGCAGCTCGATGACAGAGGTTGAGGTGGTCTTGGACCTGGCCTGGAGACGGCGAAGGTTGAACAGGTTCACACTGGTTTAGTTCCACTCGAGTGGGGAGCTTGTTGACTGTGAAGTGGAGCATGGCAGTGAGGAAGATTGAGAAGAGGGTTGAGGCGATGACGCAGCCCTGTTTGACCCTGGTCCAGACATGGATTGGGTCTGTAATGGATCTGTTGGTAAGGATCACGGCCTGCATGTCGTGGAGGAAGGGCACAACAGCAGTGATGAATGAGTTTACCACTTTCACACACTAGCAGATACATTCATATTACCAGATTGCATCAGTGAAGATCTGCATGAAGTGAGCTGAATATGGAATTCCCAGCATTTGTACTTCGCCCCATTCCCCTTCCCCTACTCACTCACCAATTCTGCGTGTGCGTGTTTATAAAAAAGTGTGTACAAGATCCCTCCCCCCCCCCCCGCCATCTTACCAAAAAAAATGCATGAGTTAAATATTTATAGCAGCCCTATTGCAAGTTGCTTGCTTTGTGACCCATCTCAAATCCGCTTTTCATACTTGGTACCCTGAGCTGCACTGGGAGTTAATACAACTTGCATCTTTCACACTGGGGAATTTTACTGCAAAACAGCTGTAAATGTGCAACAAATGCAAAATGTTCAACAGTGGCGTAAATGGGCCTACAATTTACACAGTGTTAATGAGAAATAAATAATGTTACAGCACAAGTAGAATGGCCACCTCATATTGTCATTACATGCATTCATAAGTGCACTGTGATAATTAGGTTCAAAGCGCCCGCTAATAAAACGATTCCTGCTTTTGTTTCAGATCTACTCACCAGACCACACTAACAACAGTTTCCCTTCAAATCCATCAACGCCTGTTGGATCTCCGCCAACTCTCACAGGTAAAACAATCCACCATTGTTTCAGGCAAGTTGAATGTGTGCGTGGGTTTGCTGTTTTTCCCCCCTTGTGTTTTGACTTTAAACACAAAGTTTTAACCCTGATCTCTATTTTTAGCAGGTACCTCTGTGTGGTCCATAAATGGAGGCCATGGTCCATCCTCTCCCAATTATGAAGGCCCACTTCACTCTTTGGTAGGTCTGAGAAAAAAGGATGCAGCAATATACTATCAAAATAAAGTTGGACTCCTTTATTCCGTTTACACACTTAATCTGGTAGTGCCTTTGAGGCCTTTTTCCTGTTGCTTCATTGGGCTAAATAGATCTATGCCGTGCTATTTTATGTGTGTGTGGATTAAATGAAGTCTTTAGGAGATTTCTGTATTTAAGAATTTTTTAGGGGGGAAAAGTGATGTGATTTTTAAAAAGTTAGCTTCATGTATTCCTGCCGAGGAACATTCATATTTTTTGGAATAGCAAGTTTACACTTTGAGTACCAAAAGGCATTTTCGTCCTTCAAAACTATGCCTTTTTACATTTTCTTCTTTAAAAATGAGGCACCATAAATAATTCATAGTTTTGGGGTAGATATCTGGCGTAATGGGAGTAGAGTGGTAAGAATTTGTGGCGGAACTCATTTGCACTTGCTCCAGTGACAAATTCCGACAGGGGGTGTGCGGGCACTTCTTTCACCCATGCCCGCCTTTTGTCATCTCATTTGTGGCAGTGGAATTGGTGGGGAATAGCTTCCCTAGAAATCCTGCCAGTTTTGCGTCCTGTATGGCCAGAAACCCATCACAGACGTACTTGATACTTGCAGTGAAGAGCCGCACGTGGGTCCCATAATGGCATATTCAAATTGGAGCCAATCCAAGAGTACTGTACTCGGTTGCCATTTGGACATTGGCAACACATCTAGGAGCAGCAGAGATAGAAATTTGGGGCTTGTAGATACATAGACCAGTAGGGTCCCCCATCATAATCATCATAGGCAGTCCCTCGGAATCGAGGAAGACTTGCTTCCACTCTTAGCATGAGTTCTTAGGTGGCTGTACAGTCCAATATGAGAACCACAGTCTCTGTCACAGGTGGGCGTGGAGCCTGGTTTGCCACACGCTTCTTCCGCTGCCTGTGCTTGATTTCTGCATGCTCTCGGCGACGATATTCGAGGAGCTCAGCGCCCTCCCGGATGCACTTCCTCCACTTAGGACGGTCCTTGACCAGGGACTCCCAGGTGTCAGTGGGGATGTTGCACTTTATCAGGGAGGCTTTGAGGGTGTCCCTGTAACGTTTCCTCTGCCTACCTTTGACTCGTTTGCCGTAGACGAGTTCCGAGTAGAGTGCTTGCTTTGTGAGTCTCGTGTCTGGCATGCGAATTATGTGGCCTGCCCAGCAGAGCTGATCAAGTGTGGTCAGTGTTTCAATGCTGGGGATGTTGGCCTGGATGAGGACGCTAATGTTGGTGCGTCTGTCCTCCCAGGAGATTTGTAGGATCTTGCGGAGACATCGTTGGTGGTATTTCTCCAGTGACTTGAGGTGTCTACTATACATGGTCCATGTCTCTGAGCCATAATGGAGGGCGGGTATTACTACGGTCTCTGTCACAGGTGGGACAGATAGTGGTTGAAAGGAAGGGTGGGGCTTGTAGATACATAGACTAGTAGCGTCCCCCATCTTACACCCAGTTTTCCTTTCTTCCTTGTTCTGAGGTTGGAGTCAAGATTTGTTGTTAGGGCAGTGGAGAGACATTTGCTTTGCATCTAACAGTCACGTGCCTAATTTGGGAATGCTTAATGCTGGCACTGAAAGGTAGATTTTCAGATCATGTTTTAGTCAGGTGGTACAATTAATGGCATCCTAAGTAATGGGGAATTCCCATGCAGCAGCCCATTGTGCCTGTATTGTAGATTTATTTTTAAATGGAATGCTAAAACAGTAAAAAGCCTTCAGAGCAACTACACACTGATAAGGAAACAAAACAAGAATCAATCCAAAAAAACCTCAAAAGCAAACCTCAAATTACAGCAATATGTCTTATTGGCCCCTTTAAATACTCTTTTGTATGCCTCCAGCAACTCTAGACATCCATTTTATATGGGAGGTTTTATGACAAAGTACTGTTCGACACAAATCCCAGGAAATTGTGTTTTATTTTAATTGATTTTCGGGCTGTGGCCATCGCTGGCAAGGCCTGTGTTTATTGCCCATTCCTAGCTTATTACAATGGAGTGACTTGCTAAGCCACTTCAGAGAGCATTTAAGAGTCAACCACATTGATATGGGACTGGAGTCACATATAGACCAGACCAGGTAAGGATGGAAGGTTTCCTTCCCTAAAGGACATTAATGAACCGGTTGGGTTTTTACAACAATCCGATAGCTTCTTGGTTACTTTTTACTGATACCAGCTTTTGATTTCCAGCTTTTTTTAAATTCAAATTCTGAAACTGCCATGGTGGGATTTGATTCCATGTTATTAGTCTAGGCCTCTGGATTAGAAACATAGAAACATAGAAAATAGGTGCAGGAGTAGGCCATTTGACCCTTTGAGCCTGCACCACCATTCAATAAGATCATGGCTGATCTTCACCTCAGTACCCCTTTCCTGCTTTCTCTCCATACCCCTTGATCCCTTTAGCCATAAGGACCATATCTAACTCCCTCTTGAATATATCCAATGAACTGGCATCAACAACTCTCTGCGGCAGGGAATTCCACAGGTTAACAACCCTCTGAGTGAAGATGTTACTCCTCATCTCAGTCCTAAATGGCTTATCCCTTATCCTTAGCCTGTCTCCCCTGGTTCTGGACTTCCCCAACATCAGGAACAATCTTCCTGCAGCTAACCTGTCTAGTCCCGTCAGAATTTTATATGTTTCTATGAGATCCCCTCTCATCCTTCTAAACTCCAGTGAATGTAGGCCCAGTCGATCCAGTCTCTCCTCAAATGTCAGTCCTGCCATTCCGGGAATCAGTCTGGTGAACCTTCGCTGCACTCCCTCATTAGCAAAAACGTCCTTCCTCAGATTAGGAGATCAAAACTAAACATAATATTCCAGGTGAGGCCTCACCAAGGCCCTGTAAAACTGCAGTAAGACCTCCCTGCTCCTATTCTCAAATCCCCTAGCTATGAAGGCCAACATACCATTTGCCTTCTTCACCACCTGCTGTACCTGCATGCCAACTTTCAATGACTGATGTACCATGACACCCAGGTCTCGTTGAACCTCCCCTTTTCCTAATCTGACGCCATTCAGATAATATTCTGCCTTTGTGTTTTTTCCCCCCAAAATGGATAACCTCACATTTATCCACATTATACTGCATCTGCCACTCACCTAACCTGTCCATGTCACCCTGCAGCCTCTCAGCGTTCTCCTCACAGCTCACACTGCCACCCAGCTTAGCGTCATCTGCAAACTTGGAGATATTACATTGAATTCCTTCATCTAAATCATTAATGTATATTGTAAGTAGCTGGGGTCCCAGCACTGAGCCCTGCGGCACTCCACGAGTGACTGCCTGCCATTCTGAAAAGCACCCGTTTATTCCGACTCTCTGCTTCCTGTCTGCCAACCAGTTCTCTATCCCCAGTACATTACCCCCAATACCATGTGCTTTAATTTTGCACACTAATTTCTTGTGTGGGACCTTGTCAAAAGCCCTTTGAAAGTCCACATCCACTGGTTCTCCCTTATCCACTCTACTAGTTACATCCTCAAAAAATTCCATAAGATTCGTCAAGCATGATTTCCCTTTCATAAATCCATGCTGATTGGACCGATCCTGTCACTGCTTTCCAAATGCGCTGCTATTTCATCTTTAATAATTGATTTCAACATTTTCCCCACTACTGATGTCAGGCTAACTGATCTATAGTTACCCATTTTCTCTCTCCTTCCTTTTTTAAAAATGATGTTACATTAGCTACCCTCCAGTCCAATAACATAGCCACTGTGCTACTGCACCTTAAAATGGACATCTAACTGAGATTTTGAGGCATCATTTAAATATTACAGTTGGGAAACTGGTGGGCACTCCCACTGCCACTGAAATTTATGTGGGGCACTAAACAATGTAACCAATTTCTGCCCAATTTCAGCCATTCATGCCCACTTATTGGGCACAGTCAATTGAAAAATCTATATTGGGTGTCGTATCAAAGTGTTTCATTCTTCAGCACTAACATCCTACACAAAATTCAGTCAAAAAAGTTGTAGGTAAATTTTAAAAGGTGCTATTTATATAGTAATATATCCAAGCTCTACAGCTCTCCAGAGTTGCAAAGTATTTCCTTACCTAAAATATTAAATTAAACTAGGGAGGTGGAAAAAATAATCTTGTTTGCCGTTTGGCTTCAGAAATGTTGCTGCAAACTATCAAAGTGTTCAGATGTACGAACAAAAACATTTCATGGAAATGGTGAACCCTTAGGGGCTGGTGCTTAGTATCTACATGCATTCTCATATTTCAAAACTTTGGCTCAAGCTCCCTGTCAATATTGCATCTTAGCAAGACAACTGCACTAGCTATGGAGTAGTTTGGACTAAGTAAGCTATGGATTAGTATGCACTGACTTAAGCAGTCTACTATACCGAACCATGTGCAGAAAATGCATTTGATGGAACAACCTGGGTAAAGTAGCCGATTAATTCTGTACAGCATACTTTTCCATCGGTTTCCTTATATATTTAACACAATATGCTTACTATTAATGGGATGTATTACCTTTGTGATGACCATTTTAACAAGTTTGAAGTGTTATTAGGATGTAAAGCAAATATGTTGCTCACACTCCGTGAAATAGCTGAGAATATTTATATACATTATGATTACAGATTTTAATATTTTTTTTAGCAAACCCGGATTGAAGACCGCTTGGAAAGATTAGACGATGCCATACACGTCCTGCGAAACCACGCGGTGGGGCCCTCGACAGCCATGCCCGGTAGCCATAGCGACTTGCACAATCTAATAGGAGCATCACACAATGGGCCGATGGGAGGCTTGGGGTCAGGATACGGGACAGGTTTGCTGTCAGCCAAAAGACATTCTTTAATGGTAAGACACTAGCATGGACACATGCCCTGAAAATGAACTGTCTGCTGGCTTTTACAAGCTCTAATAGATTGCATGTGCGTGTGTACTCTTTATTTTCTAGCAAGTACATGTGGACCGCAAGTCCTGTTAATCTTATTTTTCCCCAAAAAGACTTAATTTAAAAAAAAATAGTTTTTGATCCAACTTGGTGTTGAAAGTATTTTATTCGGAAAGAAAAAACAAATGTAGTCGCTATATTTTCCACAAAGAGAATTCACAGCAGTTTGGTCAGCATTTGAATGAAAAATGATAACTTAATGTTTAGGGTATAATCCTTTATCAATTTATTATGGTTTAATGTGAGCTAATACATTTGGGGAGAGAAAGCAAGAAATGAGAAAGACGCTGAAAGATATGAATGAACTGAGAGACCTCGGGGTTTAAATACGTAATCCTGTGAAAATGACACTGCCGACAGACAAAGCCATTAAAAGGTCAAAAGCATTGGGGTTTTATAAATAGAGGCATAGATCACAAGTGTAAAGAGGTAGCGATACATTTGTACAAAACATTGGTTAAGCAGCTATGCTCAGTTATGGGTGTTTCATTGTAAAAAGGACATTGAAGCTAACGAGAACATATTTTGTAGATTGACCAGCATCGTGCCAGGGTTGGAGCACTAGTTATAAGGGGAGACTTAAGGTACTGGGATTATTTCCACTGGAGCAGGGAAGGTAAATAGGATGTTTCATACAAGTATTTAAACTAAAGGGGTTTGATAGAGTGAATAGTGATTTTTTTTCTCTTTTTCTCTGCCGGCCAGTCAGGTACAAGGGATCATCAATTTAAAACTGTCACTAAGGGCCCAAGTTTACCCAGGAGTTGCTCCGTTTTTTTTTGAGCAACTAGATTTTTTTTGAGTATCTTAAAAATCGCAATCTTGCCCATTTAATTTGTTCCAGTGTAAATGAGTTAGTTAGGTTTATTTTTTAGTTTCGTTTTTTTTTCAAAAGCGGGTGTTACCAGTCACTTATGCCTGTTTTGGCCATTTAAGCAAGTTTAGACAGCTAAAAGTTACTCCAAACTAACTTAGGCCAGCATATGTGGCCGCACAGAAAAATCTTGCGGTGAGTTAAGAAATCAGCACAGGTAGCCAGAGATAGGGGTGGGGTGGGGTGGTGGGGGGGGGGGGGGGAAGGGAAGTGTGAGGACCTTGCAAAGCACTAAACACCTTCACAACAACATTAAAGAAGCATAAATACATTTAAAGCACCAAGCACTAAACAAAGCACAAAAATAAGCATTCTATAACAAATAAAAATACAAGGAAACTGAGAGGACCTGCACCTAGCACCAAGACTTACAAAGCACTAAACAAAGCACAAAAAGTAATAAGCAATTAATTAACAAATAAAAAATCGAAAGAACCCTTCAACTGAAGCACCAAGACCAAAGTAATAAGCAATCAATCAATCAATAACAAATAAAAACAAAGTAACCTTGTCCAAACTACTCCTACACAGTCCCTTTCGGTACCTTCAATAGCATTCTTTTGCTGGCTCCTATTTTATTCTAACCAATGGCACATAAATACTCAGCACAATGTATAGACCAAGTGCAGTGCACTTACTCCATCCATTGTGTGACCTTGTGAACTTTGCCAGCTTGATTTCTCTCATTCTTCCCATTTGTTTCAGACATTGGACACATAACCGAACCCAATCTACTTCTTCTAAACTGATTCCCTTGTGGAAAACATCAGCACACTAACCAGCTGCAGGGTTTCACTGACAACTTGCTGGGGTTCTGGTTCTCTCAGACCTCCTTTTATTGGTGTGGCTGGATAAGGCAGCGGGCCACCGATGAGGGAGCCCACTCGGCCAGGGATAGGGGCGGCGTGCTTCGGCCCTTCCCACACAGCCTGCAGAGCACACGCAGAGATTCTGGGGGCGAGGAGCTACTGCACGAGGTCCCGACACTATTTTCAGCGCCAGGACCTGGCTTCGCCCCCCAATGCTTGTGCTGTGCCATGCCAAGGCCTGCCACGTTCCAAGGAGCGGGGAGAATACCGAGGTAAGTTTCCGGCGCCGTTTTTCGTCTACAAAGTCAGGTGCACCGTTTTAACCAGAGGGGCAAACTTGGGCCCATAAGAGAATGAAGAAAAAGATTTGGAAGAATTTCTATATGCAGAGGGTTGGTGAAGCATGGGATTCTCCCACAAGGAAAGGTTGGGGCAGAGACTATTGCATCTTTTAAGGGAAAACTGGATAAATATTTAAAGCAGAGGAAGATACATGACTATGGGAAAGTGTGCTAGGCAATGGGAATAGTTTTGGATTGCACGAGCAAAAAAAACCAGCCCAGAAACAATGGGCCCAATGGCCACCTCCTGTGCTGTAAGCATCCATGGTTCTGTCAAACTAGCGAAGGCTACACCAAAACTTTCACCTGTCTTTTCTTGGTCACACGCTGAGCAATCTGCTGTGCAATTCCAACATTTTCTATGTTTATTTCTATTTTACACTTTTGACATTTAAACATGAATATATTTTATAGAATTATATTTTGCTCCCATTTTGTTAGTTATTGACTTTGATCCTTGAGCAGGGTTGCTGGAGCGAATATATAGGAATTCAAGATAGAGTAGTGACCCCACAGGTGTCTGTTCATTTCTATCAAAGTTTTCTATGGATAGTACTTTTAACCCTTCTTCCCGCTCCCCGCACCCCATCCCACATCCCTACTTCCCCTGAAGATGGTGGCTGTGGCTGGGGTATGATTCCATGTGCAACATTGGCCCTCCAGTATCTTGCCATAGTGACCATTCTTAATGTGTAAGCCTAGCTGGTAAGTATTGGAAGCCTGTTTAACTGCGGAAGGCATCAAAAACAAGACAATGCTGCTCTCAATGCATATGCAGACTTCACAAAAGACACTTTCCAGTGGCCTTGAGATCAGTTAATGCAGCATAGACCAGAGGTTGAATTTTGGAGTTTCTGGTCTGTACGACAATGCTATACTGAGAGGTCTGGTCGGTATGACTGTGTGGTCCCCTTATCCATGAAACCCTCTGGGGAGATTCCTTGCACTGTAGCCTTTTCAACTGTGAAGTATTCCCTGTAGACAGATTATCAGAGGTTCAAAAAAGGTTTTTGTGTTTTTTAAACATTATTTTTTAATATTCTCATGCCATTTTTTTGCCATTTCTTGCCTATCTCTAGTTGCTGGTTTAATACAACTAAATGGCTTTCTAGGCCACTTCAGAGTGCAGTTGAGTGAACCACATTAGTTTGGGTCTGGAGTTACATATAGGCCAGACCAGGTAAGGATAGCAGGTTTCCTTCCCTAAAGAATATTAATGAATCAATTAGGTTTCTCCGATAATCTGACGGCTCATACCAGCTTTTTATTTCCAGATTTTTTTTCCAAATTTGCAAACTGCCATAATGGGATATGAATTCACACTCTCTGGATTACTAGTCCAGTAACACCACCACTACACTATATTTTGATTTGCAGAGCTCAATAATTTGGTAGAAAACAAAAGTTTCTATAGATCCTGAGTAAAGGTAATTTATATCTAATTGTAAATGACAGAATTTAATTCCTGTAATCCAGTGACAAAAATCACTGCTGTCTTCATTGGGTTCTTATAATCTGTTCTACGCATAGAATGCCTTGCCTAAAAGAAAGAAAAATCTGAAGCAGAAATGTTTTAAATGTTTCCTTACATGTTAGAAATATAGGGCTCAATTCTCCCCAATTATCTGTGCCGTTTTTTTGGCTGCAGTATTCTTTTTTGGAGTAAATTCAAATCTCCAAGTTTCCCCAAAGTTTCTGCACTAGCGTAATTCATTTAGGCAGGATTTTTTTTTTAAGCTACGATTTTTTTACCTCATTGCCGCCTGTGCCAATTCTGGCCATTAAACAAGTTTGGCCAGCTCCGATTTACTCCAATTTTTCTTAGGACAGTGTATGTAACCACTCTGGAAAAACCTTCTGGGCAGTTAACAAAATCGGTGCAGGTAAAAGAATCAGCACAGCAGATGCAGTTCCACAGTCGGGACAGCAGCAGCAAGGAGGGAGAGAGGAGAGAGGGGAGGAGGCCTTTTGGCCAGGATTAGGAGCTGCAACCGGCACCAAGAGGAGGGAGGCCTTTCGGCCAGGGCTAGCAGCAGCAACCGGCACTGGGAGGAGGGCAGTCTTTTGGCCAGGGCTAGCAGTGGCAACCGGCACCAGCAGGGGAGGGAGGCCTTTCGGCCAGGGCTAGCAGTGGCAACCGGGAGGAGGGGGGAGGGAGGCCTTTCGGCCAGGGTTAGGAGCGGCACCGGCTCTGGGAGGAGAGAGGTCTTTCGGCCAGGGTTAGCAACGGCACTGGGATGGGGTGGAGCTGGGGGTGGGATAGACTTTTGGCATAAACTCTTTAATAATTTAATGGTGATAAGTTGCTGCAAGGTGCTTGTGCAGGTTGCTGTGAGCTGGCCAGAATGTGTTGTATATTTCACTTTCCAGCCTCAGCCCTCAGTGTGTCCCTCATTATCCTGGCAACCCGATCTTTTTCGCGCAGATCTTGGGCTCCACCCCCAAAGCTAAAGGACAGGCTAACGCGGCGCCAAAATCAACAATTCAAACGGGGAAAGTTGGATGATTTTTTTTTGGCGTAGTTGGGCCCCAAAAAAAGGCTGAACTCTTCAAGTACACCAAAAAACAGCTTTGGGGAAAATTGAGCCTCATAATATCTGGCTGTGAGTTAATGGCATAATTCATTCTCAGGAGTCTGTTGTTCAGGACACCATCATATCATCATCATAGGCAGTCCCTCGGAATCGAGGAAGACTTGCTTCCACTCTTAACATGAGTTCTTAGGTGGCTGTACAGTCCAATACGAGAACCACAGTCTCTGTCACAGGTGGGACAGATAGTCGTTGAGGGAAGGGGTGGTAGGGAATCGTTTGCCGCACGCTCCTTCCGCTGCCTGCGCTTGGTTTCTGCATGCTCTCGGCGATGAGACTCGAGGTGTTCAGCGCCCTTCCGGATGTACTTCCTCCACAGGGCAGTCTTTGGCCAGGGACTCCCAGGTGTCAGTGGGGATGTAGCACTTTATCAGGGAGGTTTTGAGGGTGTCCTTGTAATGCTTCCGTTGCCCACCTTTGGCTCGTTTGTCGTGAAGGTCATAACCACTCAATTGAACTGCGCCTCCAACTTATTGCAACCCATCTAATTTGCTATAATATATATATAATTTATTTTTTAGAGGACCGATGATTATAAACACATAACCTCTGGGGACTGCAAAAATATTTCTGTGCCAAAATCAATATGGCAACCAGTTTATATTTTTTTGAACCACTCTGTCGTTCTGTACTTTTATTGATGGTAACTTTAAAATGCCAACAGCACTTGCAGAAATTCACTTTGCTGCATGTTAAACAAAATAAAATACATGAATCTGTAAAAAGAAATAGGATAGAAGAATTTAGCTGGCTGGTGATTTGTTTTCTCTACTTGTTTGTGGGTACAAGTGCTTGTTTTGATGGCAGTCAAACATCACCTGATTTTTCACTGTTTTCTCAAGTCTCCACTACATACTCATTTTGTCAGGTATGTAATTAACCATTTCCTTCTCCCACTCTTCCCCTCTCACATACTCTCCATTTTCTTTGGCTAAGTGGACTTGCTCCCATTCCTCCATCAGGACCGCACTTCAGCCAGCCACGAGATGGTGCTCAAGAGAATTTTGGGATGACTCCCTTTTGTTCTCACTCAACAGCTCCCCACACAGCAGTATGGATGACGTCGGGAACTTTCTATTAAACGGGTGAATGGTTAAAACCTGCATTCTGCCGTGGTCTTGTATATTGAAACTTCAAACTATGGTGTCGCCCAATCTATTTTGGCATTGGAGATAAAAGAGGGAGAGTTTTGTGTATTTGCATTTAACTTGAGGCCAATTAAGGCTCCCGTGTGTCACAGAGATTGAGCATAATCACCAACCGCTGTGCACCAGGCTACAATTGTGATTAGCAGCTCTCACTGAAGCCCAAATCTCAGGGAAGCAACTGAGCCTGAAAATACTGCATTCTGTGGACATTCAAAAGGCAAAAGTATGTCGTTAAATCTGAAATGGAGGAGGGTGCATGCGTTGCGGTACTAAACCATGTGGTGTGGTACTAAGCCATGTGGTGTGGTACTAAACCCTACAAACCACAAGGACTCTGCTTCGATCCCCAGTCTGTGTTCAATTAGCTGATCTCAGCCGAAGCTACATTCAGCTCCAGTGCTGTCGTGCGAGGCAAGGGACGAACCACGCAGAATTCCGGCTCAGAGTTGCCATCCAGTGACCTCAGTTGGAATGTGCACGAGGGGAAGATATTGAGAGAGAGTAATAACAGGCTCAGCTTTGATGCCTTCCACAGTCAAATAGTCTGCCGACACTCACTGCTCAGCCTTGGACATGAATCCTGGCTGGAGGGCTGCTGGCACTCATTGAACCATATTTCAGCATGAGTCAGTGCCTTCAGAAGAGGAAAGAAGGAATTTGGCAAAAAAAAACTTTTGACCACTTTAGGTCAGTTGCCAAAAGTGTTGCAATTGGCTCCACATCAGCGGCTTGCAATCATTAAAGATTGTTGCCAAAGCACTTAATTTTTATATTAATTAATGGAGGAAATAGGTTGTGGTCCAAGGTGTTTTTTGGAACAAGAAAGTATGAAGAAAAAAACATGTGTTTTGTTTTTTTGGAATGGGATAGCTTGTGAAAGTTGCAGGAATTTTTTTTTCCATGGAAGCTAATGGCCTCGGTTAATTGCAAAGGTAAGTAGAAACAGCATCTGCGCGTGGTCACTTTAAAGCCAGCTTGGGCTGCTTGATGGTTTCCATCCCGATGGTAGAAATCAACTTCAAAAACAGAAAATTCTGGGAGAAGGATGGTAATCCTTTCCACATTTTGGGATTTTAATACTTGAAGCAGGTCATAAAGATGAAGCCAAATGCTTGTCAGTAAAGTAACAGTGGGTGGTTAGTAATGGAAACACATGTTACCAACCAGACAGTGGGAGGATCGCTCCCTCATTGCACAGCTCCATACCCTTTTGTTTTATTGCTTTGTAAACAATGCCTTTAGACTGTATCTTCTGCGCGTCTGTTCCAGCTGTGTTTGTATTATGTGGCAGATATGTATTAACAAAGTTGTCCTAAAATGATCTGTGTTTACATATTGCCACGTTATATCATTAATGCGAGTGCTCTTCTTTAATCTGAGCAGTTAATCTATCGATAATATGATTACAGATTGTAATGTGGTAGGGGGTTTTGTTTTCACTGCCCTGCTCTCGCCCCACCTATCCTGCAGGGAGGGCTCCGTGTATCGCGACCAGAAATGGTCTTTTTCCATGTGCAGCCTCCAGACTAATGTCCTGGCTGAGATGACCTTGCAGCAAAAACCTACTTCTCTTAGTAGCACACCAGTTTGGGTACTTGTCGACTGAACACCTCGGGAAGCAGGAGTTTAAATAAAACCCGCACAGTTTAGCTCATTGTTCTGACAGATAATTCATGGGATAAACTTACCACAGTACAAGCAGAAAACCCTGTGGGAAATAGGAAAGCGAACAAATAATTACTGTGCAAACAGTAGCTTCGTGCCTTTGTGTGGCTGCGGCTTTAGTTTTCTGTGCTAGCTTGTGCTCCAAGCCCACTTACTGTGATTTATAGTTGTGCACAATGCCCTACACGCACGAACATGTAACACTGGACTTCATGACCCACTCAGTCGTGCCTTCTACAGACTGTCATTTGGGAATGTGAATGATCCATGGGTGGCTCCTTGGTTTGTCTTTACACTTCTCAAGCAACTGCGATGGTCATAAGCTGAGGCTGTGTACAGCTTAATGGATAGATGTGAAAAAAATAACAACCAGACAATACATGATCTTATTGAATGGCGGAGCAGGCTCGAATGTGGCAGAATGGTCTACTCCTGCTCCTATTTAATATATTCTCATGTTACAACTGAACTGTGTTAGCCTATTCTTCCCTTTCAAATGCTCATCAACATCGTGAATTTCCAGAACTTTGCATTTTTTTAAAACTTCATCTAACAGGTCTAATTTACTGCAACAGGTGTAGGGCTAAAAATTCATTATAGTCCGGTTTGAGGCGGTGACACCACCTAGTCATTAATTTTAGCACCGGGCGATGTTTACCGCCTCCAACCGCAATATTGATTTTTAGCGCCTCGGGAGTGGAGTGGAGCGGAAAGGGAAGCATTCCGCACTTCTCTTAGGGCGCTAAACTGGAATCGCGGGAGCGCTAATGAAGTTCTGGCGCTGTAATACTGGCATCCTAACGCTTAAAGGGGAGGTTGGCTGGAGCACCTGACACTAAGGAAAAAATGCAAGGGAGCAATTTGAACATCAGGAAGAGTGTTAGACAGCAATGAAGGTAAAATCAATGGAAATAAAGTGCAATCACATCTCAGATTCTTAACTGATAAAGACCCAACTGCTCAACTCTTTAATTAGTGCCCTGGGAGCTTCTCTGACAGCTGTGAATGCCTGCTTTTTCTGCCACGATTAGCGCCAGGCGGTAAGGCAGGCGAACTCACTGAGGTTTGTGTCCTGGGTGCTAACGGGGCGTTGCACACACATTGACGTCACCAAGTGGGTGGCACTAGAGGGCGCAGTGCTAACTGTTAATGCCACCACTGCTCCTGCACTAAAGTTCCCGAGAGGCGCTGACAGTGCGGCACTCGGCCGGTAAGCAGTTAGCAGCCAGTTAGTACCCCGATTGGGCGCTAACAGCTGGCGCTATTGAATTGAATTTCTCGCCCTATATGTATTTTTAAATACTCTTTTATTCGGCTTTGCAAACAAATTCAATCTCCATGCACACTTTGCTGTTAAATAACCTGTTGCTCTGTACAGGTCCTCAAAATACGCCAAAGTATTGCTGTCATCAGGTGGCAACACTACACACATCAGTAATTCTGCCTGTCTTAGCTTCTGCCGAAATCCAGCCATGCATTTTTGTGAACTGTGAAGCCCAGGCAGAAAGGCATAGACTCGTGGTGCAGTACCGAGGCTGAAAGTATTAAATAGGCGGTGACAACTCAACAACTTGCATTTAATGTAGCAAAACGTCCCAAGGAGCGTTATCAAACAAAATCCGACACTAAACTACATAAGGAGATATTAGGACAGGTAACCAAAATCTTAGACAATGGGATAGGTTTTAAAGGAGGACAGAGAGGTGGAGAAGTTTAGGGAGAGAATTTCAGAGCTCAGGGCCTAGACAGCTGAAGGCATGGTTGCCAATGGTAGAGCGCTGAAAATCGGCGATGCGCAAGAGGCCAGAATTGGATGAGCACAGATCATGAAGAGCTTTACCACTTCCCTTGCTTAAGCACCACGACACTGCGACAGAGAGCCAGTTTCAAATTTCAGTGCAATGGACTGTCGAAATAATCCACTGAGCCCTGCCTTTAATTTAGAACAAAGAGATCTTATTTTGTACAGTGAAAGCAGGCACTGTCATCACAACTCAATTCTGAAGAGCATTACTCATATTTAGGATGCAGATTACATGGTGCCAGGATAGCTGTTAATGTTTAATAACACTGCTTATTTTAGTGTTGCTTGTTGTTTAGAAGAAATGAGGTAGTGGACTTAATGGATATAGTGAGAGATACAGTTGTCACAGGTTGTGCAATAGCTTCATTCATTCTTCACCCCACTCCCTTTCTCTCACTCACTCATGTTGATCTGTAAAGGCAGATTTATCTGGTTTCAGGCTCTGAAATGCACATCATTTAGTGACTAATAGATACCAGGATTAGTTTTGACTTATTTCATACTAATCTCAAGACAAGAAATCATTCATTCATCAAACCATGTTGCTTATTATTACTGTTACATAATATGTAGCAGCTTAAATGCAAATCTGAAGGCTTTTTTTTATCCATTGCAAATTCTATTTAAAATAGGATGTACCAGTGCTTTATTTGAAATTTGGTTTTCCAGTTTTTCTGCCCTCCTTTCCTGAAGGCTTTAACTGTTTACTGAACTGCTGTTCTACAAGCAGCAGCAGCCTTCCAGTGAGTATTCTTCATATGTGACTCTAGACGGTGTTGACAGACTATTCCATTGTGTAGAGCATCACTGCTGGGGATAATCTTGTCCTCAGTCAACATCCACATGCTGCACCTTCAGAAGTCTACTACCTTGGGCCTGATTTCAGCTTACTCCGAACTCACAGGGCGCTGAACCTATGAGCTTACTAGTTTGTATGGCTCAGTACCTTGCTGGCAGTATTGCAATAGAGATTCATAATTTTATCTGTTCCTAGTGAATCCCATCTGATGATACAGAATCATAGAATCATAAGAAAAGGGGAGGTGCAACGGGACTTGGGTGTCATGGTATACCAGTCATTGAAGGTTGGCATGCAGGTACAGCAGGTGGTGAAGAAGACAAATGGCATGTTGGCCTTCATAGCTAGGGGATTTGAGTATAGGAGCGGGGAGGTCTTACTGCAGTTGTACAGGGCCTTGGTGAGACCTCACCTGGGATATTGTGTTCAGTTTTGGTCTCCTAATCTGAGGAAGGACGTACAGTGAAGGTTCACCAGATTGATTCCCGGGATGGCAGGACTAACATATGAGGAGAGACTGGATCAACTGGGCTTGTTTAGAAGAATGAGAGAGGATCTCATAGAAACATATAAAATTCTGACGGGATTGGACAGGTTAGAGGCAGGAAGAATGTTCCTGTTGCTGGGGAGTTCCAAAACTAACGGTCACAGTCTAAGAATAAGGGGTAAGCCATTTAGGATCGAGATGAGGAGAAACTTCTTCACTCAGAGAGTGATTAACCTGTGGAATTCTCTACCGCGGAAAGTTGTTGAGGCCAGTTCGTTAGATATATTCAAATGGGCGTTAGATATGGCCCTTACGGCCAAAGGGATCAGAGGGTATGGAGAGAAAGCAGGAAAGTGGTACTGAGGTTGAATGATCAGCTTATTGAATGTTTCTAATAGAAATTTACAGCACGGAAGGAGGCCATTTCGGCCCATCATGTCCGCGCCGACCGACAAAGAGCTATTCAGCCTAATCCCACTTTCCAGCTCTTGGTCCATAGCCTTGTAGGTTATGGCACTTTAAGTGCATACATAGCCAAGTACTTTTTTAAAGAGGTAAGGGTTTCTGCCTCTACCACCCTTTCGGGCAATGAGTTCCAGACCCCCACCACCCTCTGGGTGAAAACATTTCCCCTCAAATCCCTTCTAAACTTCCTACCAATTACCATATAATTATAGTCTTGGTATATCTGTAGCGTGCCTTAATTTTCAACCTCATATTAGTCGGTGTTTGTCTTGGGTAAAAGCAGATCTTGCACTGATGTAGGAGCTTAGCACGTTTTAAGGATGGCCCAAAGCATTTCCCGTCCAATGATTTGTTTAAAGTAGTTCACCACTGTTATGTAGGCAAGCACAGCAGCCATTTGTGCACAAGGTCCCACAGTTAACAAATAAGATAACTGATGGGTTACCCTGTTTTGGCAGTGTTGGTTATGTAGTTTGAAAATCCTTTATATAAAAAAAGAGATACTGCTTTTATTTACCATGAGTCTGATACTATTGAATTGAAATACACTTATTAAATTGGTATCATTTTACTTTGATTTCTTAAAACATTTATGTAACTCCTGGTAGAGAATAGGGCTGGCTAATTGCAAGTGGTGGTCGCTAATAAAAAAAAAGTTGCTCTCTGTTCTGCTGATTTTCCGCATTGGGGATGGGAAACAGCTGGGCTTTGTTTTTAAAGCTGTTTGGGTGACAGTCTGACTTGAGACTGGGGAGCTGAGGTCATCGCTAAAGCAGGTGCCTGGGAACAAGTGGAAAGCCTGCACAGACTGACTCAATTCACACGAGGTTTAGGAGGGCTGCTGTTTCTTTAACAAGAATGACAAGTATGCTGGAAGAGCTCAAAGTATTTTATCCCATTATTTCTTTTAATTGTGTTTGCTAACCATCTCTTAAGCTCTTGCTTTATTTCCACAACTCCCAATAAAACCTACCCGAGCACTTGACAAGATGGCTTCCTCTGGAAATTTCACCGAGGGAACAATGTGCTTCAGTGTTCAACATTTCTCCCAAGTTTTCAGTCTTGAATGGCTCAAATGTTTCAGCATTTAAAAGACTTGTGTCAACATAATGTTACACAGATCATGGGGTGATACATATGGAGACACTTTTATTTCGGTGTAAGTCACGATCTACACTCTAATGGGCTGTCAGTGCTCTATACCATGGCACATATTGTGCAGACACTTTTGATCCTCTGAGGTTATAATTTTCCCCCAGTTATTTCCTCCTTCCTTCTCGTGTCTACGTACACCATGCACCATTCCCTGACCCTGAGCAGACGCGCGCTTCCCAGGCATCTGCCTTTGTTGAACTACTTTCTTTGGCAGTGCAGCAGGCTGACTCACCCTCTGGTTTATTTTTCTCCCCCTTTCGCTCTAGAAAGTGCTTTGTCTTCCTTGGTAGGCACCGATGAAAGTAGAGGAGAGAGCTCCTCTTTAACAGTGCAGCACCAGACACTATAGAAATTGTAAAAGCTAAAATTTGGTACAATTAGAGACACTCGGTACAAGGATGTTGCTGTAATAGATATCTATCCCTAAAGAGTATTTTTCAGTGCTAGTTTTGTGAAAACACTCAGTAAGTATTTCGGTATGCAGCTACTGCCTTAACCAATTTAGATAATTCGCTGATTGCACTCGCCACAAAGTTCCTTCCCCCACCGCACCTGCAGCACTTTTCTGTAGGGCATGTCATTTATTTATATTTCCCTCTGAACCCATCAAATAGTCTGCTTCAACAATTGTAGATGATGTAGTCATAGACTTACAAGAAATAAATAGTGCCTTTCACATCCTCGGGACATCCCAAAGAATTTCACAGCCAAAGATGCTTTTCTGTTTACAATTTGTTAACTGTGAGAATCGATGATATCATGGAAGAGTAACTGAGTCAACACTTAGCAGGGAGGTTGTTTTTTTATTTATTCATAGGATGTGGGCATCGCTGGCAAGGCCAGCATTTATTGCCCATCCCTTATTGCTTTTGAGAAGGTGGTGGTAAGCCACCGCCTTGACAACTGAGCAGCTTGCTAGGCCATTTCAGAGGGCAGTTAAGAGTCATCCACATTGCTGTTGGTCTGGAGTCACATACAGGCCAGACCGAGTAAGGACAGCAGATTTCCTTCCCTAAAGGACATTAGTGACCCAGATGGGATTTTACAACAATCTGGTAGTTGTCAGTAATGGTCATCATTATTGACACCAACTTTATATTCCATCAGGAAAATATTAACCTGTAGAAGTTCTGCTTCAGACTGTATGAATTCAGCCCCTTCATTCAGTTATGCTCAATAAATTCTCCAACCCAACTTCCTTGATGTCATCAGCACTTGTTGCTAACCAAATTTATTTTCAATTAAAAAAGATTTGCGAGATTTTGAAAGCAGAACTCGGTGAAATCTTGTAATACTTTTTTAGATTTGTAAACAAGGGAGTAACTTTCACCTTTTTATCGGCAGCTGAAAAATGAAGTCAATGGAAGGGTTTTTCCAACGGCTGTGTGAGCACAATTATTGATACCAGCTTTTTATTTTCACATTAGTTTTAAAAAATGTAATTCCAATTCTCAAACCACCATGGCAAGATTTGAACTCGTGCTGCTCTGGAACACTGGTCCAGCAACTTAAAGATATATCTTTTTAAATTTTATGTTGACTTTTCTGCCTTTTATGTGGGAGTATTTTTGAGCGTTTCTCATTTGTCATTGTCAAATTAGACATTCTGCTACTGGCTCCAGTAATTACCGGGAGGTAAGTTCCAACATTGCATATTTATATATTCAAAATACACAAAAACTCTTCAGACCATTTTTTTTTATACAAAAATTAGTGAGAGCTTTGTGTTAAGTATGGAATTTGACTTCTAAATTTAGTGTTGTACTATTTTTGATTCACAAATGTAAAGGTGAGAGATGTCTATATTGAACAGCACTGAACAGGAGTAAAATGTTTCTGTACTGCTTGCATCTACTATCAGCATCAAGTCAGCATAGCCAGAGTAAAAACTCTTTTTAATTTTGCTCCAACTTCCGATTTTCATGAGTTGTGCTTTTTGGTAACTAAATGAGACTGCTACTGTAGATAGCTCTGTAAACTTGACCCTCACGGGGACGCATTTTGATTAGGACCCTTACCAGTATCGAACCTTCATCCTATCCGTCCAAGCTAGAATTGAACCTGGGACCTCGTGGTAAAATGGAAGTGTGTTATAAGGTACTGTGCTGCTAATATAAAAGTCCTTTTCAATTTTATATATATCTATATTAAGTATTATTATGTATCTGTGAATATGCAGTAGCTCAGGTGTAGTCCTTTCCACCAATCAGATTTCAAAATCACAGATCCCTGTCCCTCCCGCCAACCACTACCCATTTGACCCACAAGATCCCCGAACCAGTGACCAAGCAGATACCAAGCCATCTCTGTCCAGCCATTTCTGATTGGTTCAGTCACAAAAATGTCCATTCACATTCGCCAAACATTTTCGATAGCAAACAGCTGTCACAGTAGTTCCTCACCCACATCCCCAGCATCGAAGCATTGACCACACTCGATCAGCTCCGTTGGGTGGGCCACATCGTCCGCATGCCCGACACGAGACTCCCAAAGCAAGCGCTCTACTCGGAACTCCGACATGGCAAGTGAGCCCCAGGTGGGCAGACGAAACGTTTCAAGCACACCCTCAAAGCCTCCTTGATAAAGTGCAACATCCCCACCGGCACCTGGGAATCCCTGGCCCAAGACCACCCAAAGTGGAGGAAGAGCATCCGGGAACACATTGAGCATCTCAAGTCTCGTCGCCGAGAGCATGCAGAAACCAAGCGCAGATAGCGGAAGGAGCGTGCGGCAAACCAGACTCCTCACCCAACCTTTCCTTCAACCACTGTCTGTCCCACCTGTGACAGAGACTGTAATTCCCATATTGGACTGTACAGCCACCTGAGAACTCACCATTAGAGTGGAAGCAAGTCTTCCTCGATTTTGAGGGACTGCCTATGAATGAAAATGAAAATCACCCACCCCACTTTATGTTAAACATTATCATATAATTAATACAGGAACAAAAATCACACATTACTCCATAAATGTCTCCATTTTATCTCATAATCAGCCCATCTTCTCTTTACCACCCCCCCCCCCCCAAAATCCCTCCAACATACACACTAAATCAACAGCCTTGAGACCTTTTCCCTAAAAGCAGGCATATTTCAAGGCCGAGCTCAACTCAGGCATGAAGTCTTGATGTGCTGGCATGAGACACAACAGACCATGCTGACTTGTTCATCCCTCCCAGCCATCTGGTACCAGGCTAAGTTGCTCTATGCTCTCCTACTTCGTGCTGGTTTCTATCTTTGTCCACTTTCCCACTCACTCCCTCCTGCAGCTCATCACACTACAGCAGCTCTGATACCCAGGTGCAGACCGGCCTCCAGTACACTTCCTCAAGCCTCGGCCTGCTTCTCCTTCACTTCCTGTGCCCGAGCCGAGGCCATGGTCGGGATGGTGGTGATATCCGGCTGCATGGGGATGAAGGAGCTTGTTACCTTGCCTCAGGTGAAGGTGAGCAAGAAATCTCCAAAAGTAAAAGCAAAAAGAATACGGATTGAAATAGATCATAAACAGAAAAAAAGAAAGAAGGAAAAAGATTGAAATGGGCAGCAACTGTGGAATGAGAACAACTTCACTCTCGTTGTCATAGCCTCTGAACATCAGAGTGCAGGGGGCCGAACTTGAGCCCCGCCCCAAATGGGGCGCACCAACCGTTTTGGAAAGTTTTTCTCCGCCCAATCCATGGGGCGGAAATATCGGAGAAATTCACCACTTAGAATTTTTTTGGGGGTCGGGGCGGAAGTGCCCTTGTGTCTTGGCCGCCCCGACCAGTCATCAGCACCACTGCGAACTCTGCAGTTCGGTACACTGGGCCACCAGGGAAGGTTTCGGCTGGGCCAGCGGCCTGGCACCGAAGAGGAGTATCAGTCTGCCTGTTGGAGGCCCAGCCGAACCCAGGGGCATAATTGTTGGCCCGACCTGGCAGTCGGCCGACAATAAAAAATAATATGGTGACTGCGGCAGCACGACCTCCCCTTTAGGGGCCGATGTGCCCTCCAGCCATAGACAGCTTCCCGCTGGGAAAAACTCAGTGGCACCGACCAGCGGCGGCACCGCTCCCGCGGAGCAATTCACGTAGGGGGTGGAAAGGTGGTAGCCACCAGTTGGTGTTGGGTTGGCGCATGCCCGGCGCGATGGGAAAACAGGCACAAAGCGGAAACCCGTTCCCACCGCTTCTGGCCCTGGGGTAATTTCGGTCAGGTCGGCCGATCTGTCTGCCCCCGGTCGGTAAGACCTCTCTTTATGGAGGGGGCAATTTTGGCCTCTCAGTGTTTTACCTCTATTTTTTGGTTTTATTTGCTGAAATTAACCAGAGCACCTTCTACCAATGTTCTGTGCGAAATAAAAACAGAAAATGATGGAAATGCTTAGCAGGTCAGGTAGCATCAGTGGAGAGAGAAACAGAGTGAATGTTTCAGGCTGATGACCTTTCGTTAGAACAGGGTCATCGACCTGAAACGTTAACTCTGTTTTTCTCTCTACAGATGCTGCCTGACCTACTGAGCATTTCTAGCATTTTCTGTTTTTATTTCAGATTTCCAGCATCCGCATTATTTTGCCTTTGCTCTATGAGGCCTGTTTCTTTTAGGGCACAGTCCCTTTAAATTTCCACGCGTGCACGATTTTCACAAGGGAGAAGCCGGTGAGCGGCCTGCATGGGACCTTTCCCATTACTGCACAGCGGCGCAGCTTGGAGGGAATATTGCCCTCTAGCTAAGGAGTGGAATAAAATCACCCAACTCACAGATAGCAACATAAGAGTGCAAGAGCCACACAGAGAAAGAGGACGAACAAAGGCAAAGGACAGAAGAACGGAATCCGATAGTATTAGAGTTTGGGAGATGAGCATAGAAGATTACAGGAAGAGAAAAAATTTTAGTTTTCTTTTAAAAGAACTTTTGCTAATGAGCGCCACCACGGGAGAGAGACTAGTTACTCACTAATACTCATGGTTATATTAATGCTTACCAATGCAACATTAAAATACCTATTTTTGAGGTATAGTTGGGAGCCTTTCACTGATTATTTTGCCAACCTGCTTAAAAATAATATTGATGAGTAAAATCAGTAACACAGCAGGTTAATATACTGTCTGTCACCTCTGGGACCTTGGTTCCAATTCATCCCAGACAAATGGAATAAAAATCTTTTTAATGTATTTTACAACACCTACTACATTATGAAATTGCGAAGATAAATTAAAATGTATTTTTTTTGCCTTTGTTTTTAATCATAGATATTAAATTGAGCATATGTTGCCCAACAATAAGTATAAAGCATCCTTAACAGAAATCTTTGAATAACCAATTAGCCGACATTAATCAAATTTCCTCTTAATAAAGCATTAAATGTGCTGTTTTTATTAGCAATTAGGAATGATCTTGCCACCAGAGGCAGTTTTTGTCCTAGAACACTGAACATATTAATGTGAAAATGGAAATCATAGCTGCCAGCACCATGGCAATTGGTGACATAGTTTATCATTTTTCAGCATGTTAGAACATTGTTTACTTTAATTGCTCAGAATTAGAGTGATACGATAGCCAGCTGAATGCTCTTTTATGTCTAACCCTCTGCTACAATGATAATCTGCAGGCATAGCCTGTTGACTATTGTGGAGCGTAACTCTGGTGATGCAGAATTAAAGCCCAGCCACTTGCTAATTGAAAATGTGATTATTAATAGTGCTTATTCAACTTTAGGTGCACCTCAGCTCCCCTGAGGTGACAGCAGATAAATGGTACTCATGGCACGATACCGAGTCAAACCAAGAAGGTCTTAGCTATCAATCCTTCAGTTGTACTGTTAGCTGAGTACAGCCTGGTTGGCAGTAGAGGTGCTACAGTTTGCCTTGGCGCACTGGCTGTGGAAGTTAACAATCAGCCAATACTGATCAGTAGCCAGTGACCCTTTGCTGAAAATCACCGTCTATATTCGTGCATGCATAATCGCCACTTGGGCAAGGTATTGGAGGGCTGCTGATGCCCATGAACCTTCACCTCAGCATGAGCCATTGCTGGAGGAAAGAAGGATAGAAAATCAAGGTCATCCATATGACAGGAGTGACTGGTGATACTGCCAAGTTGTCACATACTGTTGGCTTTTTTGTGCTGTGAGGTTGGTGATGAAAGGTGTGACCATCACTGGATGTCACATCAGTTGGCTGTTCTGTGCATTGCTGCAACTTCAGCTCCCCAGATTCATTTTTTTTCTGCACTGTTCCAACCCTGAAACCAGACAGACCAATGCACATGATCCAGCTAAAACATTTATATGGACTATCACAGTCTTTAGGTCTGTCTCTCTCTCTCTTTGTTTGGGTTGTTACTCAGATGATTGGAGTTCCTTCCAGTGAATCAAGCAACTATTTTTGTCATGTGTCTTTGCTGGATAGTTATTTCTGAGTCTGAAGTCCAAGGGGATAACGGCTTTTGAGATTAAGATGAGTGTACAGTCATTGTGATCAAGCTGATGAGTCGCCTGAGGAAAAATAATCACAGGTGCCAGAAGGCAGTGGTATTCAGATCATGAGAGTACACACACATATTTTGCTGGATTGTCTGACATCTATTCCACAAGACCCATCTTCAGGCCTAATTTATAATTACTTGGTTTGGCTTGTAAATCTACAAATTTGATTGCAAAAATGCGAAATTTCTGTAGCTGACTCATTAATTTTACAATGTTCCTAAATTAATAAATTTTTCTAGAACATCTTGGAAAAACAGAGGAAAGAAATAGAGAAAGAATTGCACATGATAATTAACAAAGATCAGTATGATTGTTATGCCACCAGGATCAAATTGTTACAGAAATAATGTTATGCCTATTGTGTGCTAAGGTAGCTGAAAGTAGCTGAGAATGTCAGTGTCAGCACACACAGCTTCCAACATGGCAGGCAGCTCTCTCGGAAGCCTCCAGAATCTGCCTGGTTCTGTTTATTATTAACTCTGCAGTTGCAGTACACAATACGTCTACATCCACAGTGTGGAGCTACAAACATTACAAGCTTACAGACATTACACTTCTCCCTCCTTAGTGAAGAAGTTATTAACAAACATCATACATAACTTTCATGTTTATACATAACACAGGATATAGACTTACTTTTTTTCCCATATTTACAAATTTAACTTTACTACTTGTTTTCTGTTTCAAAGAGGATACCTTTGCTCTCATAGAAACATAGAAAATAGGTGCAGGAATAGGCCATTCGGCCCTTCGAGCCTGCACCGCCATTCAATTAGTTCATGGCTGAACATGCAACCTCAGTACCCCATTCCTGCTTTCTCGCCATACCCCTTGATTCCCCTAGTAGTAACGACTACATCTAACTCCTTTTTGAATATATTTAGTGAATTGGCCTCAACAACTTTCTGTGGTAGAGAATTCCACAGGTTCACCACTCTCTGGGTGAAGAAGTTTCTCCTCATCTCGGTCCTAAATAGCTTACCCCTTATCCTTAGACTGTGACCCCTGGTTCTGGACTTCCCCAACATTGGGAACATTCTTCCTGCATCCAACCTGTCTAAACCCATCAGAATTTTAAACGTTTCTATGAGATCCCCTCTCATTCTTCTGAACTCCAGTGAATACAAGCCCAGTTGATCCAGTCTTTCTTGATATGTCAGTCCCGCCATCCCGGGAATCAGTCTGGTGAACCTTCGCTGCACTCCCTCGATAGCAAGAATGTCCTTCCTCAAGTTAGGAGACCAAAACTATACACAATACTCCAGGTGTGGCCTCACCAAGGCCCTGTACAACTGTAGCAACACCTCCCTGCCCCTGTACTCAAATCCCCTCGCTATGAAGGCCAACATGCCATTTGCTTTCTTAACTGCCTGCTGTACCTGCATGCCAACCTTCAATGACTGATGTACCATGACACCCAGGTCTCGTTGCACCTCCCCTTTTCCTAATCTGTCACCATTCAGATAATAGTCTGTCTCTCTGTTTTTACCACCAAAGTGGATAACCTCACATTTATCCACATTATACCTCATCTGCCATGCATTTGCCCACTCACCTAACCTATCCAAGTCACTCTGCAGCCTCTCAGCATCCTCCTCCAGCTCCAACTGCCACCCAACTTAGTGTCATCCGCAAATTTGGAGATACTACATTTAATCCCCTCGTCCAAATCATTAATGTGCAATGTAAAGAGCTGGGGCCCCAGCACAGAACCTTGCGGTACCCCACTAGTCACTGCCTGCCATTCTGAAAAGTCCCCATTTACTCCTACTCTTTGCTTCCTGTCTGACAACCAGTTCTCAATCCATTTCAGCACACTACCCCCAATCCCATGTGCTTTAACTTTGCACATTAGCTCTTGTGTGGGACCTTGTCGAAAGCCTTCTGAAAGTCCAAATATACCACATCAACTGGTTCTCCCTTGTCCACTCTACTGGAAACATCCTCAAAAACTTCCAGAAGATTTGTCAAGCATGATTTCCCTTTCACAAATCCATGCTGACTTGGACCTATCATGTCACCTCTTTCCAAATGCACTGCTATGACATCCTTAATAATTGATTCCATCATTTTACCCACTACTGATGTCAGACTGACCGGTCTATAATTCCCTGTTTCTCTCCCTCCTTTTTTAAAAAGTGGGGTTACATTGGCTACCCTCCACTCGATAGGAACTGATCCAGAGTCTATGGAATGTTGGAAAATGACTGTCAATGCATCCGCTATTTCCAAGGCCATAAGAACATAAGAACATAAGAATTAAGAACAGGAGTAGGCCATCTAGCCCCTTGAGCATGCTCCGCCATTCAATAAGATCATGGCTGATCTGGTCGTGGACTCAGCTCCACTTACCCGCCCTCTCCCCCTCCTTAAGTACTTCTCCTCCTTAAGTACTCTGGGATGCAGTCCATCAGGCCCTGGGGATTTATCAGCCTTCAATCCCATCAATTTCCCCAACACAATTTCCCAACTAATAAGGATTTCCCTCAGTTCCTCCTTCTTACTAGACCCTCTGACCCCTTTTATATCTGGAAGAACCTTCCAAACATGGTGTCGAAACTAAACTCACTCAAGACTCATCCTGAGGAACGTTTTCCTCCACGGAATTTCCTTGATTTTCATTTGAACTCACTCTAACTTCAGGCTCTTTGTTTTCCTGACTCGGACTCAGACTTTCATTCTGATTCTCTCATTAATTTGTTTTCAGTACATTGGATTTAGGATTTAACATTTGTTTTATGAGGGCATGTTTTACAATTTGTACAGTCCGCTCTGCTGCACCATTTGAAGCAGGATGGTATGGTGGAACCTTGGTATGTTTTCACACCATTTTTGCTCGTGAATTGTGCAAATTCTTCTGAACGAAATTGTGGTCCATTATCCGAAACAATCTCTTCAGGGAGGCCAAATGAAGAAAATAATTTTCGCAAAATGTCCAATGTTTTACTTGTTGTTATTTTCCACATTGGAAACACCTCAACCCACTTTGAATGGCTATCAATCACAATGAACAATTGTTGTCCTTCTAACTCAGCAAAATCAATATGTAGCCTTTGCCACACCCTGGAGGCCATTTCCATGGCTGTAATGGTGGTGGTTGCTTGCTTACCGATTGACATGTTGTACACTGACTCACGATGCACTCCATATCTTTATCAAGACCTGGCCACCATAAATAACTGCGTACAAAACTCTTGGTCAAACACATTCCCAGGTGCTGGTCATGGAGGTCTCCTAATAATTTGGACCTGAATTTATTTGGTATAACCACTCTTGCACCCCACATGATACAATCTTTATCTACTGGTAACTCATTCCTACGAATGAAGAATGGATGTGCATCTTTGTCTGTTACCTGGTTTGGCCATCCATTTGCAATATACTCATACACCTTTGACATCACTGGGTCATGTTTGGTTGCTCTACCAATCTTTTCAGCTGTGACTGGCAGTTCCTTAATGTATGAAAAATAAAACACTTCTTCCCTATCGGGTGTAACTTGTGATGGGGAAGGCAAACTAGACATTGCATCAGCATTACTGTGATCAGCTGATCGTCTGTATTCAATATCATATGTATATGCTGACAAAATCAAAGCCCATCTCTGCATTCGGGCTGCAGCTAATGTTGGAACTGGGGACTTTGGATGGAAGATTGTTGTTAGGGGCTTATGATCTGTAACGATGGTAAACTTACGACGATACAAGTATTTGTGAAACTTCTTGACCCCAAAAATTAATGCCAAAGCTTCCCTTTCAATTTGCGCATAATTACTCTCACTGGCACTGAGAGTGCGTGAAGCAGAAGCAATTGGTCTCTCCTCCCCACTACGTGATACATGAGAGATCACTGCCCCAACTCCATACGGAGAGGCATCACATGCTAGCTTAATCTCCTTAGATATGTCATAGTGAACTAACATGGTGCCCTCTACCAATTTGCTTTTACACTCCTTGAATGCTGTATCGCATTCTTTTGACCACTTCCAATGGACCTGTTTTTTCAAAAGTTCATTCAGTGGATGTAATACTGTACCCAAATTTGGTAGGAACTTCCCATAATAGTTCAAAAGACCCAAGAATGAACAAAGTTCAGTGACATTCCTGGAAGTGGGTGCATTTCTAATTGCATCCAATTTTTCCATGGTTGGATGTGAACCATCTTTGTCTACTCTGTACCCTAAGTACTCCACTGAGTTTTTAAATAACTCACACTTATGAGCAGACACTCGTACTCTGTGCTTCTCTTGCTGTTTGAAGACTTCATTCAATATGTTATTATGAATTTGCCTATTTGGTGCTGAAATTAGTATGTCATCCAAATAACATACTACCCCTTCAATACATTGCAAAATCTGGTTCATCACCCCTTGGAATATGGCAGGGATGGAAGACACTCCGAACAGTAGCCTATTAAATTGATATAGGCCTAGATGAGTATTTATAGTCAAACATGACTTGGACTCCTCATCTAGTTCAAGCTGTAAGTAGGCATTCGTAAGATCCAGTTTTGAGAAGATCTGACCACCTGTCAGTGTTGTGAACAAATCTTCTATATTCGGCAATGTATTGGGGACATTACCCTCTCGAACCTGGTTTACGGTTACTTTATAATCACCACACAATCTTACCTTACCATCGGACTTAGGTACAACAACAAGGGGTGTAGCCCAATTACATCTTACAAATCTTACAAATAATGTTCCCAGTCTTTAGTCTTTAGGGTCCTTGCTCAACTTTCTCCTTGAGTGCATATGGTACGGAACGTGGCTTGTAGTAAACCGATCTAGCGTCCTTCTGTACCCTGACACTCGCCTTGAAGCCTTGGATCGGATTGCCCGTTTCGCAGAACACCTTCGGATACTTCTTGATAACCTCATCCGTTGATGAAAATCTCGCTTCCACACAGAAAATCTTACTGCAATCTAGCTTCAGTGAGCTCAACCAATTTCTTCCTAGTAAGGCCGGCTTGTCTCCTTTCACTACTATTAGAGGCAAGTTCTGAAATTGATCTTTATATTTCACTGGTACGGTGATACGACCTACCACAGGAATTTTCTCTCCCGAGTAGCCTCGCAGCTCTATCTTGGATTTCTCCAGTTGGAAATCACGCAATTTGTCGAGGTACAGTGACTCCGGCACTACACTCACGGATGCACCCGTGTCAATTTCCATTGGTATCTTGAATCCCGCATCATCTATGTGGATTTTGATGCTTTCCGAATCGCTGTCCGTTAACCTCATGCTTCTGATGACGTGTAATTCTAACATCTCCTCGTCCTGTTGTTGTTCTTCCATGCTATGTAGTCTCTTGGGATTTCTAATCATAGCTTTGAACGCTGGACTCATAGCTTTGGAAGCTGGTTTACCCTTCAGTTGGCATGCCTTCGCAAGATGCCCAGTCTTTCTGCAGAAGAAACACTCTGCCTTCACATATGGACAACTTTGAGCAATGTGTTGTCCCAGGCACCTATAGCACGACTTCGACGCTCTGTTAGAATTTCCAGTTTCTGAGACTTTGGGCCCCCACCATCTTTTATTTTGAACCTGCAGGTGATTTACCTCGGTTGACTGACGACCGTTATCATTATTTAATTCTCGGGAATATTGTTCGGCCATGCCCATCGACCTCGCTGTCTGACAAGCAATCTCAAAAATCAAGTCATCAGTCGTCAATAACTTCCTTCTGATCGCATAATTTTTCACCCCACAAACAAAACGATCCAGTAATGCTCGGTTTTGAAAGTTTCCAAAATTACAGTGCATCGATAGCTTTTTTAATGCTACGATGTAATCACTGATACATTCATCAGCCTTTTGATTCCGAATTCCGGAACGATAGCTTTCAGCAATTTCTAACGGTGCTGCTCCAGCTTCGTTAAAATCTCTTTAAGCGTTGTGTCCTTTGGCTCGTCAGGCACAAGCAGATTTACAAGGGTTTCGTATAATGCCAGACCTGCCTCCGATAAGAAGATCGCTTTCTTACGTTCCAACACAACCCGGTTCTGGACTGCATTGTCTGGAACTTCGATTATGTTATTTGCAGTGAAATACATTTCTAGCCGATCCACATACGCTTTAAAACGTTCCCGGTCATGTCTATATTCCCCCAAATGTCCGATTACACCTGCCATTTTAATCTCTAGCTGTTCACACCGTGTGCTGTATTTTACCTTGGATTTTGTAGCTTTTTTTCCAAAGACAGAAACTTCCAAAGTCTCTCTGTCGGCTGGCTGAACCCTTCACCAACAAAATTTAAGCTTTAAATCATCCGAAAAATCCCATCTTCCGTCGCCAAATGTGATCTATTCACAGAGCACAAGCACACTCAGCTTCCAACATGGCAGGCAGCTCTCTCTCGGAAGCCTCCAGAATCTGCCTGGTTCTGTTTATTATTAACTCTGCAGTTGCAGTACACAATACGTCCACATCCACAGTGTGGAGCTACAAACATTACAAGCATACAGACATTACACATTGAAACTGACCGCAACCTCAAGATGTAATATATGCACTGCCTAACGTGGAAATCCTGAAGTTATGGTTTGTCATTCACTGCTCCTCCACAGGCTCCCTGTGAACACCTCCGCCGCCTGCCCCCCCCCCCCGACAATTGGTGAAATCGCTGACCTGATGAAAACTTCCCTTTTTGCAAACAAATATTGCTGTTCAAAACCCCATAAAAAGTTGGACCCATTCACAAGAGGTGTAACTGGGTTTTAAAGAGTGATCTGAGTAATAACTGCTCATTAACAACCATTCTGGCCCTAAAAAACTAATGTTATATTGGTGGAATGTCAAATTTCCCCATTGAGTTAAAAATTATTCATTCTAAAATGAATTTAAAAAAAAGTTTTTACATGATATTTTAGCTTCTATCTTAACCCAATGTGTATGTCCCAATCTTTATTTCGCTCGCTGTAAAAAAAAAATGTAAAGTGATTTATTATTCGTGCTTTCTACTTCCTGGTTTGCTGTCTGTGAAAATTCTGCAATGTAATGGGCTGCTTAGTCAGCTTGTTGATGTCACAGCAGCTCGTGTTAGGTATTCCAGCTAAACTACGCTGATTTCAACTGCACATCGGAAAAATTGAGATCGCGAGATCTTTGTGGGAAGCTTACTTCACCACTGACCGCAAATTACAGGTCTATGTTTGCAGACAGGATTAGGCTCAGGCTATGATGCCTCTCTCAATGCAATAGCTTGCTGCCATTCTGTCCAATCCACAAATAAAGAATGACCATTGGAGTGAGGTACTCGAGAGTGGCATATGCCCAAGGAACTGTGTCCCAGCATGAGCCAGTGCCTTCAGGAGAGGACTTGAAAGATTTGGAGGAGGAAAAATGACAATGCAATTGAGAGAAACATTGGAGGTAAAATTGATCTTCGCCTGCAACACAAAATGGAAAAAGAAAATCGAGCATGGTGTAAAACGGGCTGCCAATTCACCGGGAGCCTATATGGTGAAGACCACAATTTCACCCCCACTTTGTTGTTGAATTATATACACACAGCAGTACATTCTCATGATCTACTGGGTCATGAATTGGTCTTAGACGCTACCTCATACCCTATTTACACAGTTTATGAAATTACTGCTGAACCCATACATGATGTAACTTTGCAGTCTTATACACCAATGCGTTTGAAATATCTGTCCTAAAGCAGTTTAATAAAAATCATCTCGTCTGTCAGACTTTGGAAGATACTTTCAATGCCTCTTTGTTGTCTACATATGGCAGCGTAGTCATTCTTATGTTTGGTTGAACAACATCATTCACAAAGTGTTCGTGAAAATAATTACATTAAATCATTTATAAATGTCAAAACATAAAATTATATATATATATATTATATACATATATAGCTTTATATAGCCTTATGCTGATGCAAGCTGGCCCTATGCCTGCTTTTACCAGCCATAAGAGTTGCGGGACAATTGCTGGATAGTTATTGGCAAATAGCCCAACTAATTTTCCAGGCGTTTCAGATGATCTGTCAAGGCATACCTTGACAGAGTGCAAGTTCTGGATTTCACGCATGCCGAAATCTGGAACTTCCAGGGTCTTTCAAAGGGTTTACGATGGCATAGACACCGCAATTTCAGGGCCAATGTTTTTATCCTCCCATTTTTGCCCCATCTCTCCTGAAGCAGTTAGCTCTTGCTAAGGTGTAAATTCCATTGGTTGCCCTGCAGTACCTCATCAAAATGTGAGCCTGGACATTGAATTTTAACAGACGATTCAATTGTGGGGAACATCACAGCCCAATACTATCCTCTCCACACATGCACACAATGCAGGAGTCATTGGATAACAATCAAGAGTGAGAATCCTTACATTTTTGCACCAGCCGAGCTCAAAGCTACCTAGCACACTTACTGCCACAGCATCCGAGACCAGTCAATATCGCACAAAGGATTGGAACTGGAGCCTTCCTGGTCTATGCAGCTTCGACCCACAGTGTCCATCACCTTTAGCAACAGAGCCCTTTTTTCAGACAAATGTATAATTACAATATGCTTGTACATATAAAGAATGCCTGGACTGAGCGTAAAACATAAGCACATGGACTACATTGAATACTGGTTTTGTCATAGCATAGGTACAATTTTACACACGGTATCAGCAGACAGTAAGGACTGATGATACTGGTTGAGAGTGATAACAAGCAATGTACAAAATCACATACTATAGTGAGGTTTACAAACATGGGTGGGTCAGTGTTGAGACCAGCAGAATGAAGTGTAATGGTTAGCTATGGGCCAGCTTCTCATAAAAACTGTAGATCAGAAAAATATTCAATTACAACTTAAAACATGTTTGGTAGTTAATGGAAAATATGTCAGGGGATGGGGGCAAGGTCTCTTGGAATTGCAATATGCAGGCTGTTAATAAAAATTGTAAGAGGGTTCCCCTTGTTTTTTTCCTTTATTGGGAAGTTGTTCTTGGTTTTGTGAGCTGTAATTTTTTCCTGTCCTTGCACTAGTTATTAAGCATGAGTTAAACTAGAAAACTCGAGCCAATAAATGGAGATAATTAGTTGTTAGCACAATCATTTTATTCACACCAGTTTGAATAAAAAATCCCACATGAACTATTACTCTGTCCCTCATTCAGATATTGATTGACCTGTGCGTTTCCAGTATTTTCTGCTTTTATTGCAGATTGCCAGCATGCATAGTTTTCTTACCCGTGATTATTTCTACTGTGATGTAAGTTCCTTCTCTGGCTTCACTTGAGGTGGAAGAGCGTAAGTGAGTTTACTCAGTGACATCTAGGACCTCTGGGCAAAGGCTTAGTCCATCCCTATACAGTTGAAGTGCTTAAGGAGAATTACGTTGATGATTTCTTAAGGAGATTAATGCGTACAGGACCGGTCTGGCCTTTTCACTGAAAAGAATAGCAAGAATTAGCGAAGGAGATAGAATGGATAAAATACTTTAAAAAAAGAATCAATTTAGTTTTGTCCTGGGAAAAAGTGGATATCTGAGCTGTAATATCCCATTTCAGACAGACATTCTTGTCAAGTTGATGAGTTCATAATCAATCAAGCAGCAATCTCCTTGGACGGATTCTTTAGATAGGCTGTCAAGGAAATTGCTTGGTTGGTTGATTTCAGAACTTTGCAAAATTAACAAGGAGGTCAGTCTGAAACAAAAGGGATAAGTGCAGTTGTAAGATGGTAATCTTATTGAGCATGAAAGTTTATTAAAATAACCAACTGGGACTTTAATGAATAGGGAGAAGAGGGTTAACGTCTGCATCGAAATAGCTCACACAGCAATGCAGTAACTTAAGTATTATTTCACTCAATATAATAAAAGACCCTGCTATATTCAGAGTTCCAGTCAAAACAATTACCTCTTTCTCTTTCAAGTGCTGACTAACATATTTATTTAAAATGTACTGTTTTTTTAAATTTCTACTGTCTATTTTTCTTCAAGCCAACGTGTGTTTATTTTTTGTTCTGACTTGTCTCAGATGAGGTCAGTATGGAATACATCGCAACTAAAACTCGATCTTTGCTCACACTGCCATTTTGTTTTCATTTGACGATATGTTCCTTCAATTTTTGCTTTGTCTGCCTGGGCTATCATCAACTGCAGCTCACTCAGGGTCAGTGTCCTCCTCCAGTGCCATTCCTAGCTGGCTATTAGGCAATGTGAGCGAGCAACTCAAAATAAGTCTGGTGAAGACACCTGACTTTTGTCCTGACCTCAGAGTATACTACTTTATCTGAGAAGAATGGATCCCTGTGTAATCATCAGTGAACATCCCCACTTCTGACCTTATGATGGAGGGAGGGTCATTGATGAAGATGGTTGGGTCTAGAACACTGCCCTGAGGAACTTCTGCAGCGATATCCTGGGGCTGAGATGATTGGCCTCCAACAACCACAACCATCTTCCTTTGTACTAGGTATTACTCCAGCCAGTGGAGAGTCTTCCCTCTAATCCCCATTTACTTCAATTTTACTAGGGCTCCTTGATGCCAAACTGGGTCAAATGCTGCCTTGATGTCAAGACAATCACACTCACAAGTTATTGGCAATTAAATGCCGCTTGATAGCACTGTCATCAACCCCTTCCATTACTTTGCTGATGATTGAGAGTAGATTGATGGGGCGGTAATTGGCTGGATTGGATTTGTCCTGCTTTTTGTGGACAGGACATGCCTGGACAATGTTCCATATTGATGGATAGATGACAGTGTTGTAGCTGTACTGGAACAGCTGGGCAATAGGTGTGGCTAGTTCTGGAGCACAAGTCTTCAGCACTGCAGCCGGGAGGCCCATAGCCTTTGCTGTATCCAGTGTGCTCAGCCATTCCTTGATATCACGTGGAGTGAATCGAATTGACTGAATACTGGCTTCTGTGACGGTGGGAACCTCAGGAGGAGGCCGTGATGGATCATCCACTCGGCAGTTCTGGCTGAAGATGGTTGCAAACACTTCAGCCTTATCTTTTGGCATGGCGGAATCTGGTCTCTGCCTTAGACTATTGAATTGTAATTATCCATTGCAAATTTCCAGAAAATTGTTGGTTGCATGTGGATTCCAAATTTGCGAATGGCACTAAACTGGGTGGTGGTGGGAGCTGTGAGGAGGACGCTAAGAGACTGCAGGGTGACTTGGACAGGTTAGGTGAGTGGGCAAATGCATGGCAAATGCAGTATAATGTGGATAAATGTGAGGTTATTCATTTTGGGGCAAAAACATAAAGGCAGTATATTATCTGAATGGCAGCAGATTAGGAAAAGGGGAGGTGCAACGAGACCTGGGTGTCATGGTTCATCAGTCATTGAAAGTTGGCATGCAGGTACAGCTGGTGGTGAAGAAGGCAAATGGTATATTGGCCTTCATAGCTAGGGGATTTGAGTATAGAAGCAGGGAGGTCTTAATGCAGTTGTACAGGGCCTTAGTGAGACCTCACCTGGAATATTGTGTTCAGTTTTGATCTCCTAGTCTGAGGAAGGACGTTCTTGCTATTGATGGAGTGCAGCGAAGGTTCACCAGACTGATTCCAGGGATGGCTGGGCTGTCATATGAGGAGAGACTGGATCAACTGGGCCTTTATTCACTGGAGTTTAGAAGGATGAGAGGGGATCTCATAGAAACATATAAGATTCTGACGGGACTGGACAAGTTAGATGCGGAAGAATGTTCCTGATATTGGGGAAGTCCAGAACCAGGGGACATAGTCTTAGGATAAGGGGTCGGCCATTTAGGACTGAGATGAGGTGAAACTTCTTCAGTCAGAGAGTTGTTAACCTGTGGAGTTCCCTACCTCCGAGAGTTGTTGATGCCAGTTCGTTGGATATATTCAAGAGGGAGTTAGATATGGCCCTTACGGTTAAGGGGATCAAGGGGTATGGAGAGAAGGCAGGAAAGGGGTACTGAAGGAATGATCAGCCATGATCTTATTGAATGGCGGTGCAGGCTCGAAGGGCCGAATGGCCTACTCCTGCACCTATTTTCTATGTTTCTATGTTTCCAGACATGAAGGGGTTAGTAAGCGGTAGATTACAAGTAATATCAAGAAGAAGTTTACTTTGACAAATCTAACAAGACTTCAAAAGGCTTTTAGTAATCAGACATTTACTCACAATAACATTTAGCTCACAGAACTGGGAATAAGGTGCTAATTATTTTCAAGTTATTGTTTTAAATTCATCGTTACTTAAGGGAATTATTACCCAATGCGTTGGAGTAACCATGGTTCTATATTTTTGTATATGTATGCATGTATAGGTAGTTTAAGATGTTGGTGTACTGTACTCTCTATTAGGGTTGGAGGTTCACAGTCTTTGTGTCCTCTCCTCTCCCTCCCCGCAAAATTTTCCACAAGGTGAGGCCTGGTCCCAGTGAGACTGGCCCAGGATATGCACTAAACAAAGGCGCAGGTGTTACAAGGAAAGTTTAAGGGGCAAATCAACTTGTGATACTCTTGTACACTAACTAGTTCATAAATGACATCAGCTAAGGCCTTAGAACAAGTCCCTAGCCACCATTTGAGTCTGCAAGTAATGCAAAGATCTAAACAGGAAGTGAAAATAACTTAGCAAAATGGGGGGAGGGTTATTTGCATTACCATGGTGCTCAGTGATGAGTTACTACAAACGCATCATGCCACATTTCATGTCAGTGATTCAATAAATGTCAAGTGCTTGATTTCACACCTCCTACTGAGTAGTGTCCAGGTATTTGCACAGAGGGAGGGAGAAAAAGTCAGAGGACAAGTATCTTCTCGACCAATGTCTAGCTAAATCAAGAACAGCATTAACAGCCAGCACAGACAAGATTAACTAAATTGCCTCCTTCTGGGCTGTGAACCTTTATGTTTAAATATTTACCTCTCCCATGCTGTGAAGCAGGCAGTTATGTTTGGACAGAGAGGAACCAAAAGGAGGAGTAAAAAAAGTAATAATAAATTAAGAGTGATGAGAATGCATTAAATGTATAACATAATGGAATAGTGTGCGTGAATTGCAAAACAAAACTTGAGGCTTAATTGAACTTTCTGTTTTTACTTCTTGTTGAACATCTTGTAGGCACTCCTGAATCCATTCTTTAGATGTTTAATTCTGAGCTTTGTTTTTTAAATTAATGTTGAACTGCTTTTGTTGCAGCATTGCCCTTCAATTTCCTATTTTTCTAAGATGCACTGTTTCCCCTATCCACCCCATAACAAAAATAGCTGGTGATGTTATAGTCACTAACATAGACAACACTTCCCATTTAGACATTTGGAATGTCCATTGTAATAAAAATTCAAGCCCTTGAAATTTCCTCAGGGTTTCTCCTGTTCCGCTGATGCAACTTCAGCGGAGGTTCAGCAGATATGCCAGCTATATGTGTGAATAGGGTTTCTGCCAAACCCTAGCCAAAGTTACGCTGGTGGAAGGGGTGAAGTCCCAAGAAAGCTCTTAGCAAAATTGTTTTTTGGGGAGGGGATAGTAAATGCAGTGGGAACTAGAGCAGGTAAAAGGACGGGTATTCAGTAAGTGTCTCACCTCCTGACTCCCCAAAGTCTTTTCACCATCTACAAGGCACAAGTCAGGAGTATAATGATGGGTGCAGCTGCAGGAAAACTCAAGCAGCTTGACCACATCTAGGACAAAGCACCTGCTAGGGTAAACATCAGCCCTTCCACCACCAGTGCATCATGGCTGCAGTGTGTACTATCTACAGGTTGCACTGCAGCAGCTCGTCAAGGCTTCTTTGGCAACACCTCCCAAATCCTTGGCCTCCACCATCTAGAAGGACAAGGGCAGCAGTTGCATGCGAAACTATCAACTTCAAGTTCCCTTCCCAAGTCACACACCATCTCTATTTGGACATATATTACAGTTCCTTCATTGTCGCCTGGTCACAATCCTGGAAGCCCCTAACTAATAGCATTGCGGAAGCACCTTCACTACACGGACTGCAACGTTTCAAGAAGAAGGCCCACTACCACTTTCTCAAGGACAACTAGGGATGGGCAATAAATGCTGGCCTTGCCAGCGATGCCCTTATCCCAAGAATGAGTTTTTTTTAAACCTACAGAGCGTTGTAATGACAGGGGTGTTATCCTTCAGAGAAGACATTAAACAAAGGAGACCTTAAACTGCCTGTTCCACTGTGACCATGGTGCATTAACCCTCCTCATAGTTCTTGACCTATCTACAGCCTTTAACGTGGTTTGACTACACCATCTTCTTCCAAAACCTCTCCCAGCTGACTGCGACTGCCCTCTATTGGTTCCACTCTTATATGACCAGTCGCAGCCAGAGGATCTAGAATTCCCTTCTCAAACCTCTCACCTCACCACCTCTCTCTCCTCCTTTAAGACGCTACTTAAACCCAAACACTTTGACCAAGCTTTTGGGCATCTGTCCTAATAGCTCCTTATATGGCTCAGTGTCAAATGTTTGATAACATTCCTGAGAAGCGCCTTGGGATGTTTCGCTAAGTTAAAGGCACTATGTAAATGCAAGTTCTTGTGTTCCCTCCATGACCTCACCGCCTCCCTTTCTCTGTAATCTCCCCCGGCCCCATAACCCTCCAATTCTGGCCTCTTGCACATCCTTCACCCCCACCACTGGTGTCTGTACCTTCAGCTGTCTAAGCCCTAAGCGCTGGAATCTAGAACTAGGGGCCATCGTTTAGGAATAAGGGGTCGCCCATTTAGAACTCATAGGAGGAATTTCTTCTCTCAGAGGTTGTAAATCTGTGGAATTCTCTGCCCCAGGGAGCTGTGGAGGCTGGGTCATTGAATATATTTAAGGTGGAGATAGACAAACTTTGAACGATAAGAGAAGAAAGGGTTATGGGGAGCGGGCAGGGAAATGGAGCTGAGCCCAAGATCAGCTCAGCCATGATCTTATTAAATGGCAGAGTAGGCTCGAGGGGCCTACTCGTGCTTCTATGTTCTTATAATATTGACCTAATGTTTCCTCCTTTAGTGTAAATTTTTGTCTGATTATGCTCCTTCGAAAACCCTTGGGACATTTTACTACATGAAAGGTGCTATATAAATGGAATTTGTTCTATCTCTTTGAGCACTTTTTGAGTTAATGCTCCTAACTTTCTCACTACATGGCTCAGCGTCCGTTCCCTTTAATTATTTAGTATTTTCCTTCTGCAGAGCTCATTGGGACACTTCCTGTGTTAAAGGCACTATATAAATGCAATCTGTTGCTGAATATGATGAAGTTGAGTAAATTTGCTGCTTTTGTTTACCATTCACTACACTGATGATCAGTTTTATCAAAGAAAATAAATTCAACACAATGATAACCTTGAATAAATTTAAGACAGAGATAGACAGTTTCTTAACCAATAAGGGAAAAAGGGGTTATGGGGAGTGGGCAGGGAAGTGGACCTGAGTCCATGATCGGATCAGCCATGCTCATATTAAATGGTGGAGCAGGCTCGAGGGGCCGAATGGCCTACTCCTGCTCCTATTTTTTTATGTCCTATGTTCCTATGTTGTAAAAATCAAAAGATATTAAAAAAAACTGAAATGCACAGTATCTTAAAGAGAAAAATAGGTTAATGTTTAGGCTATTGTTTCTTGTATTAAATTTGTATTTTTTTTATAAAAGTGCAGTGCTTCACACTGGAAAAGTGTCAAATTCTATTTTGGTTAATGTAACCTTTTTAGTCATCCATGAGCAATAATACTGCTTTGTCTGATATGAAAGGTAAAACATGTAAACAAATGAAGTTATTTCTCATAATGAATGTTTTGTTTTTCCATGGTTAGTCAGCGCAAGGCTTCATTTGGTTTAAATTCACTGCCCCCACATTGTTGGGCTAACAATGACACCGATCTGAACTCTGAAGCAAATGATTCGAGGAAAGCTAATAAAATTGCTTCCAGCGCGCAACAAGCCTTTTAGTAAAGCTGTTCGACATTTTGTGGTATTTGCAGCGAGCGGGGGCCCAGATCACATGGTGCTGCCACTGCTGCTGTCAAAAGCTTAGCTGGCATTACAAAAAAATGGCAGGCGAGGATTTTTTTTCCCTAAAATGAAAATCTGATGCCAGTTCTGAATTCCTTCAGGATTGTTGGTAAGTAGCAAGGGAATTGTGAAGCCCACAATTAAGCATATGGGCATTAAGATAATTGTCAGTTATGTTCATGGACATGATAGAAGACAGATGGAAGTGAATCAGTAGCCTCCGTAGAGGCACCCTGGGAGATGAATTGACGTTTTACCTGGCTGAACTGTTCTGCCATGTTGTTTGTCACTAAATGATGTACTGAGTGTGCAGTGTTGTATTGTGCTCTGTGTGTGTGTGTGTGTGTGTGTGTGTGAATGGTGAAGTGTCATTGCACCCTCTAGAGAAAAAAGATGAGCATTACATGGTAGCGCCAGATCTCTTTTTGACAGTGTTTCCTCTACTGTGAAATTTGTTCTCAAGAGGGAATTTTGATGAGACAGTATTAGAATATGCTTTGATAAAATCATTCTTCCATACGTTTCAAACTTAAGTTTGCTCATGTATGTTTGGTTCAATTTTGTGTGTATATAAAATGCTGTACTATCTTTACTTACCATATACATGCACCCATCTGTGAAATATATTACCACTTAAAACAAAAAAAGCAAGGTATGTAAGAGATTAACAATATTATGGAATGGGAAAATTCAATTAGACCCGACAAGCCCATCTCTTTTTTTTTGATGTATCCATTCCACCATCCCGCCTTTTATTTAGGAATTTACTTCAAAGCAAAAAAAACTGTAAAATTTTACTGATTCTCAAATGAGAAATAAATCAGTTTTAAAATGATAGCAGATGGAATGTGTTCACTGGAATTCTAATATTAAACATACATTTCAGCAGTCTTCAAGGTCAAGATCTAAATAAAAGCATATTTATACAAAGCCACCTCTGAATACTGTTATGAACCGTTTAGCATAAAGATGACAAGCAGTGGGTTGGATCTTTCTGTGCCTGTTATTTTGGGAACTTTGTAAACTGGCTGCTCAAAAGTTCTCTAAATACAAATTTGGGCTTGAAAGCTAGAAATTCCAACTGAAGTGGACTTTTTCAAGGTTATTCCTGGAGGAAATACAAAACCCTTTTGATGAAAATAGATTTTGAACATCCAAGGCTTTAAACATAGTTTCATCAGTGAGTGAATTTACTTGTATTGGTACTTTTAATCTAAGTCTCTTTTTAAAATTCAGTCTCTCACTTTTCATTGCTACTAACTTCTGAGCTAAAGTTCAGCCCATGTAAATGTCACACAGGTATCGGGGGCACCAATACCTCTGTCATGTCTGGGCCAGTTGCCACGTCGCTGGCCTGAAAGGCTGCTAACCACAGAGATTAACGTAAAGGTGAAAACTTTGGCAGAGTAAAGAGGTAGTACGAGGCACAGGTGTCCCCTTTAAAAATTGAGCCTTAATTTTAAAAAAGAACTTGCATTTTGACTGCACCTCATCGTGTCCTCCAAATGTCTCAAAGTCCTTTGCAGTCAATGGATTACTTTTTGAACTCGAGTCACTGTTGTTACATAGGCAAATGTGGCAGCCAGTTTGTACACAGATAGGTCCCACAAACAGCAAATGAATGAGTCACTCAATAATCTAGTCTTGGATAAAAATACAAGTTGTTGTTGGTGGTGGTATCAGTTGAGGGAGGAATATTGGGCAGTATGTTAAAAACTAGCATAGGACCAGTTAAACACTTGTATACAATGTTCCTTGTTTCAGGAGGAGAGGCAGATAGGTCCAAGGTCAGTCAGAGGTTTCTGAAGACTAATAAGAAGTTTACTTCCTAACTGCAGACAAAATGCATTTAATACTTCCCTTTGGACCTGTTGAAGTTATAACAGCACAGAAAGTATTGAGTAAAAGCTGCAATATACTGTACACAATATAATTGTTTTAATTATTTGTTATCATTACTTCAACCTTTTGTTTCTTATTCATAGTAACAGCACTACAGAATATTCATCTATAGTTTCATAATTTCCACAATAATCATTCTTTTTAAAGTATGCTAACAAAATGGCACAATTTTAGAGTAGCAGACATTTGATTTTCTGTGTTTAAAAAAAAAATGTTTTTAACTATCTCTAGTTTTCTCCCCTCCTTTTCTATGTGGTCAGGTTATGTACTGGGTATCCTCTAGTACCCTGCCCCAGCAGCCATTTTGGACCTGTGAGCATGGATGGCACGACTAATCCTTCGCTGTCAATCTCCATCCTGTCTTCATTCGACATCTGCACATGCACTCTTTCCAGCAAGTGTTCACTGAATAGCAATCAGAAATAGAAATATTGGCTCCTTTTTACCCCTCCTCCCTAGCCATTGGAGCCGCCAATAGTGCCTCTACCATTACCTGGGCTAAGATCAGCGAACAGCACAGACTGGAGATTGAACCAGCAGCCCTCTTGGTTTGCACTTCTCAGTACCACACAGAGTAACTAACCAAGCCATTATGGAAGGACGATAAGTTTATAAAAGATAGAATTGGAATACACTTGCATGGTTAAGGGAGAAGAAAATAATTTTTAAAGGACATTCTTTATCTGAAAGGATGTTTTAAAATAAAGGTGCTATGTGACTCATTATTTGGGACTCGAAAGCAGAAACAAATGTCCGTGGGTTGAGCACTAGAAATTTCCACCCAGTTTGGATGAAAGTAAGGCTGCGGTGACAACTGAAGCAGAATTAATCGAAGAGTGACATAATTATTAGCTGAGCTAAGGTTATCCAGATAAATGGTATTGCCATGACAGTCACAATGATTAGTATCATGGCTCAGCTCAGTTGGATATTTCATTATAACATCTTAAATAAAGTATACTTTAATATCAGGCTGACATAGACTTTATAACAACACTCACTTTTCTTGAATACATTGCAGTAGTTAAAGGAGTTATAAAATCATCTTGCAAAATAAGAACAAAAAGATGAACTGGTTTGAGCAAGTTATTTAAAGAGAGGGGAGCGGAACTGGGTATTCCAAAATGTTAACCTTTGTGTCTGTTGTAATTTTTGGATATGCAACATGGCAGTAGGCAGCAAACTGGTGGATGCATTGGCCATGAAGTCTGTTATAAATCTGGATGTACACAATAGTATGGAGTTGTTCAGTAATTTGTGGATACCCAAGCACCCAATCTAGCAGTCTCGCCCGTCCTGGTCTTAATAATGCTTTTCAGTAGCTTGAAAGATTATTTCACTTTTGAAATTCTTTAAACATATTCTAAACCAGAAATGTGAGGGTATACCTATCAGGAAAGGATGAACAGGCTGGATCTCTTTTCTCTTGAAAAAGGAAGGCTGATGGGTGACCTAATAGAGGTCTTTAAAATTATGAAAGGTTTTGATAGAGTGGATACAGAGAGAATGTTTCCACCTGTGGGGAAGAGCAAAACTAGAGGCCATCAATATAAGATAGTCACCAATAGGGAATTCAGAAGAAACTTCTTTGCCCAAAGACTGGTGAGAATGTGGAACTCGCGACCACAGGGAGTGTTGGAAGCGAATAGTATAGATGAATTTAAGGGGATGCTAGATAAGCTTATGAGGGAAAAGGGAATAGAGGGTTATGCTGATAGATTTAGATGAGAAAAGACAGGAGGAGGCTCAAATGGAGCATAAACGCCGGCATGGACTGGTTGGGCTGAATGGCCTGTTTCTTTGCTGTATATGCTATGTAAACACCTATGTAAACGTTATGTTTGCCTGTGTGTTTAGCAATGTGTTGGGTTATCATTTTTATAGAATACTCCGGTGTTGAATTAGTAGATTGAAGTAATGTCAGGAATGAAGGATTTAATGGGTTCAAGTACAAATATTTCAAATCAGACCTTGGCAGCAGATGCAATATACAATCTCTAATCAAACTACTTGTACCTTGATCAGATCTCAGCTGCACTGTGCACAGTGCGAGAGCTATAGTCTCCATTGTAATTTAACACAATGTTAGCCTTTACATGACATACCTATGTCATTGGGCTAGAAAGAGGGGAAAACTAGCTATCCACAGTTCCCTCTCCTATTCACTACCTTAGTGGAAAGTGCATCAACATCAGGCAAAGACATTATTAGGCCCAGCTGTTATGAGTCTCCACAGTTGAATGAACTGCTGACTTTTGGGGAATGGTCATTTGGTAGAAGGCCAGGTGTCTATGGAACTATGCTCCAGTGTCTTCAGTACAGGAGGGAAATAAATTAGGAACAAACATGTTTTAAATGCCAACTATTTCATTCCAGCAAGTTTCCAATCTATCTAAAGAAATCTTTCTATCTTCACAGGTCTGACTTTGGCAGTATTAGGCACTTGTGTGGTCAAGACATTTTGAACAGCCACAGTATGGAAGCTTGTACTATTTTTTAAGTGATTGAAGTGAGGTGCTGTTCAGTAATTTGATTTTTGGTGGCAAGAACTGCTGAATGATCTGTGTTTTTGTGCTTTTTATTCCAGGTGGGAGCTCATCGTGAAGAAGGTGTTGGGCTCCGAGGCAGCCATCCAATCGTGTCAAACCAAGTGCCAGTTCCACAGCTTCCAGTGCAGGCAGCTACATCTCCTGATATAAACCAGTCCCAGGACCCATACAGGGGTAAGTACTGGCAGCTTAGAGCATTACCCAAGTGCAGTTTAAATAAAGCGTACCATTACAGATCCACATATCATAGTGTGTTGAAAAGAACTGCTCTGAATTAAAATATGAGGGTTCAGCATCAATAAGTCTCTGTTAGGAAGATGCGAAATAATATATTATGAACTATAACTAAATAGCGGTGAGGTTATTTTTGTATTACTTGGGGCTGTCGTCTGTTAGCATTTATGATTTCCAGAGTTGATGCAGTTCAGGCACTTATTTTCCATAAAGCACTAGTTCATGCGGTGTACGATGTGGATAAGGTAGTTATGTGAAAGAGTATAAAAGCCTATTGATAAGGTATTTTGAACACTGCTTATATGGACCAGATATTACAATAATTTGATATTAATTGCCAATGGTTTTGTAAACTTCAAGCTTTCCACACCCCATTTCCATCCGTCACATTAAAGTGGAAGGCAAATCTCAAAGGAAAGACTTTCTACTTAAAGCAGCCGTCCAGTGCCTTTATAGAAATATGACATATATCGACTGCCTTTACAAAGCAAACATCTTTTCTGCCACCCATGAAAACCAATTATTTCCGGTCTCCTTCCTCCTGAGACACTTGAATGACATGAGTAACGGGGAGGATTCACGTGCATTCCAGAGCAGCTCCATTCATATTAATAGAAGTTGCAACTTTAGGCTGGTCTGGGAGTTAATTCTGAGCCAGTAACCATGTAGAATCATGCTACTGATTAGGATACTCTTTATACACTGAGTAAAACATAGCTTTTCCTTCCATGTTACACATCATTTTGTTCAGAAGAGTCTTTGTAGCAATTGCATACTAGAAAGCTCACTACCATTTTGACTTAAATTAAGTCTGTGTTGATTTCTTTTCACTGCACAAAGCAATATTGCAGATTACATATGACTACAGGGGAGACTGAGCTGAAAGCAATGATGTAACATGCCATTTTTGGGATGAAATTGAATTTGGAAAGTTCAGTTAAATTAAGTGGAAAAAGAGGTTAAGATTAAAATGTTATTCGATAATTGTTCCTGCATTATGGAGCAATTGCTGGACCTTCCCTTAGAGAATGTAATCAGCTTGCCATGAAACACAACTTGAAACTGTAATTAAGAGCTTAGGAACAGGATTCTTTTCTTGTTACCAAAAGGTAATTGCGTCCCATTAGTGCCTACCGGCGGTGCTAATGGTGAACAAAAAAGGGGCAATTTTGGCCCCACAGTGATAAGGAACTTTACTAATTTTCATACTTGACTGCTCCATTTTACAGATACTCAATTGTGCAAAGATTAAGGATATATTTTTAGAATTTTTTCAGAATTGCAATGCTCTTGTATATTAAAAATGACATTCATCAAGATATAAGATGACTGCAGTGATGTTGTTTGGTAACTGGGGATTAGCTGACTAAAAGGCCATGGTAAAAAGTGCCATCCTTCAGTCATCAGGTCAATCCTCAGTTCCTTCCCACAGCACACCTTCAAGTTCATTAATCCAAATCAATCATTTGCAAGCCTCCAACGATGAGAAATGTGTTCCGGTTTTAGAATTGGTTTCACTTCTGGCTGCAAACACCCTGTATGCAAATACCCTGTCACCCAAGAACATCCTCAATCATAATTTTAAGATATGTCCCCTTGTTCCCCCACCGGAGGAAATAGTTTCTCTGTATCCACCTTATCAAATCCTTCTAACATTTTAAGCACCTCGATCAGATCATCCCTCAAGGGGAAACAAGTCAAGTACATGCAACCTGCCCTGGTAATTTAACCCTCTAATCCATGCTGCTGAATCTGTGCTGCGCTCACTCCAAGGCCAATATATCCTTCCTGACGATGCAGGTTTATGCGTGTGTATGATTGACTGGTGGATAAACTTAACTCTGTGATACTCTATAATTTCCAACATTGATTTGAATACGTTTTAAGTGCATATGTTTCAAACTGCCAGAGCATTGCAGTTTCAAGTAAGCAGAAAGGTTTTTTTATGTATGATACTGTATTTTAAAGGTTAATCTAAAAAAATCTAAAAAAAAGTGCAACAGTGACGCTGCTGAAAGAAATTGTTGCCTGCAGTTAATGCTGATCACTTATCCTGCTGCCCTTCCAGCTCTCTCCAGCAGCCTGCAAGGACAGAGCGTGTCGTCAGTCAGCTCAGATATAAAGTCAGAAGACGACGCGGACGAGAATCTGCAGGATTCAAAATCTACAGATGACAAGAAGACGGACGAAGACAAGAAGGATATCAAGATATTAAATAGGTCAAGATCTATGATAACAGTAAATGAGTAGGCACTTCATTCAATTCCTCATCAGAATTTAATGAAGTGAGCATTCAATATTGAGTGTAGGGTTTGTATTATAAAATTCTATGGGTCGGCCTTGTACTCAGCCTTCTTTATTTGATTATGGGGCACAAGTACAATATGGAAGGGTTGTCGTTTCCTATAAATTGGTATTTAGCAACAGGGAGTGTTTACTTGATTGAATTAATTAGTCCCATTAGATAACTTGAGATCTGTAAAGTATAGAACATGAAATACAAAGTTCAGCTTTACTGATTTTCTTCAATTATTTTGAATCCATTTATAATAAATAGGTTGAAAACATTTTGTAAACAGCACTTATATTTGATAGAGTTTTACATTTAAACCTGAACCAAATTGACAATATTGATTTTACTTCAGGATTTGTGAAGTGAGGAAGATATTGGGTTGTTGTGCTGATCATGTATTTGCCGGATGTTCCTATGAATAGGCTCAATTTTCCCCAAAGCTTTTTTTTGGTGTACTTGAAGAGTTACGCCCGCTTTTTGGGGGCTTAAGTACACCCCAAAAAAATGTTCCAAGTTTCCCCGTTGGATTTCTTCATTATGGTGCAGCCTAGCCTGTCCTTTAGTTTTGGGGATGGAGCCTTGATCTGCGCCAAAAAGATTGAGTTGCCACAGTAACCAGGGACACAATGCAGGCTGAGGCTGGAAAGGGAAACATACCGCCATCCCGCAACCTGCACAAGCACATTAAAATACATTGCAGCAACTTACCTCCATTAAATTATTAAAATCCACCCCTCCCAATGCCGGTGCCGATCTCCCGTGCCAATCTCTGCTCCTACCCCAGGCCGAAGGGCCACCCAGTCCGTTCCCCATACCTAGCCCTGGCTGAGTGGCTTCCTCCCTCCTGGTCCCGCACCTAGCCCTGGCTGAGTGGCCTCCTCCCTCCTGGTCCCGCACCTAGCCCTGGCTGAGTGGCCTCCTCCCTCCCGGTCCCGCACCTAGCCCTGGCTGAGTGGCCTCCTTCCTCCCGGTCCCGCACCTAGCCCAGGTTGAGTGGCCTCCTCCCTCCCGGTCCCGCACCTAGCCCTGGCTGAGTGGCCTCCTCCCTCCCGGTCCCGCACCTAGCCCTGGCTGAGTGGCCTCCTCCCTCCCGGTCCCGCACCTAGCCCTGGTTGAGTGGCCTCCTCCCTCCCGGTCCCGCACCTAGCCCTGGCTGAGTGGCCTCCTCCCTCCCGGTCCCGCACCTAGCCCTGGCCGAGTGGCCTCCTCCCTCCCGGTCCCGTATCTAGCCCTGGCTGAGTGGCCTCCTCCCTCCGGTCCCCCATACCTAGCCCTGGCTGAGTGGCCTCCTCCCTCCCGGTCCCGTATCTGGCCTGGCTGAGTGGCCTCCTCCCGCCCGGTCCCCCATACCTAGCTCTGGCTGAGTGGCCTCCTCCCTCCCGGTCCCACACCTAGCCCTGGCTGAGTGGCCTCCTCCCTCCCGGTCCCGTATCTAGCCCTGGCTGAGTGGCCTCCTCCCTGCCGGTCCCGTATCTAGCCCTGGCTGAGTGGTCTCCTCCCTCCCAATCCCGCACCTAGCCCTGGCTGAGTGGCCTCCTCCCTCCCGGTCCCGCACCTAGCCTTGGCTGAGTGGCCTCCTCCCTCCTGGTCTCGCACCTAGCCCTGGCTGAGTGGCCTCCTCCCTCCCGGTCCCGCACCTAGCTCTGGCTGAGTGGCCTCCTCCCTCCCGGTCCCGTATCTAGCCCTGGCTGAGTGGCCTCCTCCCTCCCGGTCCCACACCTAGCCCTGGCTGAGTGGCCTCCTCCCTCCCGGTCCCACACCTAGCCCTGGCTGAGTGGCCTCCTCCCTCCTGGTCTCGCACCTACCCCTGGCTGAGTGGCCTCCTCCCTCCCGGTCCCGCACCTAGCTCTGGCTGAGTGGCCTCCTCCCTCCCGGTCCCGTATCTAGCCTTGGCTGAGTGGCCTCCTCCCTCCCGGTCCCCCATACCTAGCCCTGGCTGAGTGGCCTCCTCCCTCCCGGTCCCGTATCTAGCCTTGGCTGAGTGGCCTCCTCCCTCCCGGTCCCGCACCTAGCACTGGCTGAGTGGCCTCCTCCCTCCCGGTCCTGTATCTAGCCCCGGCTGAGTGACTTCCTCCCTCCCGGTCCCGTATCTAGCCCTGGCCGAGTGGCCTCCCGGTCCACTCCCCCACACCTAGCCCAGGCCGAATGGCCTCCTGGTCTGCTCCCTGCACCTATCTCAGGCCGAATGGCCTCCTCCCAGTCCCGCTCCCCCGCATCTATCCCAGGCCGAAAGGCCTCTCAGTCCCGCTCCTCCGCATCTATCCCAGGCCGAATGGCCTCCTCCCTCCCGGTCCCCACACCTAACTATACCCGAAAGGCTCCCCCGCTCTCCCCCCTTCTCTTACCTCTCCTGTTGCTGCTGTCCGGGCATCTTACCTGTGCCGATTCCCTTAGCTCTCCAGAAGGTTTTTCTACAGAGGCCACATATGCCGGCCTAAGAAGAACTGGAGTAACTCTCAGCTGGCCAAACTTGCCGAACTGGCTAGAATTGGCACGGGTGGCAGGTTACGCCCCCTTTGGCTGAAAAAAAACGTACCTAAAAAAATTGTAACTAACTGAGTTACGCTGGTGCAAATTGATCGGGGAAACTTGTTTTTTTTTTTAAAAAGCGGCCTGCACCAAAAAAACGGCGCAAATCACTGGGGAAGATTGAACCCTATATCTTTATTCCATATCCTACTCATTTATACAAAGTGTTCTTTATTTTGTTTCCTCAGCAATAATAATGACGATGAAGATCTTTCTCCTGAGCAGAAGGCTGAGCGCGAGCGAGAAAGAAGAATGGCAAACAATGCTCGCGAGCGTCTGCGTGTGCGCGACATTAATGAAGCATTTAAGGAACTTGGCCGTATGGTGCAGCTTCACCTGAAGAGCGACAAGCCACAGACAAAGCTATTGATCCTTCACCAGGCCGTTGCTGTTATTTTGAGCCTGGAACAGCAAGTGCGAGGTCAGTAGAGATGTGGAACTGTTCAGCTGAATTTTGTCATCCAACAACTTTCCTCATCCTCCCACGTCATTTTCTCCTTCCCAAACACATTAAATATGAACGTGCAGAATAGATTTCCCAACAAAAACAGTTAACGTTGACTTTCTTAAAAAACAAAGAATTGAATCAATATTTGATTGGTAGCATCAGAGGTTCTAGTAATAGGTATAGACCGAGATGATTGAATACTCCACTGACACATAGTCCTCTGCTGTTGTGACTGGAGGGAAATGCCTACAGTGAAAGAAAGAAATAACTTGCATTTTTCAGCGCCTTTCACATCCTCAAGGCACCCCAAAGCCAATTAAGTATTTTACAATGTAGTAATGTAGGCTCATCACCAAGAGCATGCAGAAATCAAGCGCAAGCAGCAGAAAGAGCGTGCGGCAAACCTGTCCCACCCACCCTTTCCCTCAACGACTATCTGTCCCATCTGTGACGGTCTCATATTGGACTGTTCAGCCACCTAAGAACTCATTTTAAGAATGGAAGCAAGTCTTCCTCGATTCCGAGGGACTGCCTATGATGATGATGAATGTAGGCAAATGTGGCAGCCAATTTGCACACAGCAAGGACCAACAAACAGGAATGAGATAGCTGACCTAATAATGTATTTTAATGATGCTGGTTGAGGGATAACTATTGGCCTGGACACCAAGATAACTCCCCTGCTCCTTTTCGAATAGTGCCATGTGATCTTTTACTTCCACCTGAGGCTATTTAGCATCTCATCCAAAAGACTGCACTTATAGAATATGTGCTCAGATCTCTGGAGTACGACTTGAACCCGTGACCTTCTGACTAAGAGCCAAGGCTGATATCTAATAGTGGACAGCAAGATATAGTTCAATGGTAGAGATGTGAGAATGGATAAATGTTCTGGACTTATGGTTGTTTTTTTTTTTCGGGGGGGGGCACATATTCTTCAAGAGATTCAATGGATTAGAAAGTGTCCACAATAGCTTGACTGTACTTGGCCTGTTGAGGGAGTAGGCAGAATGGACAAAATTTATCATTTTCTTAACACACATTTAACAAATATCCTCCAATTTTTAAAGTGTCCCATAGAAGTGAAGAAAAATAACCATTGAAACCACTCCAAGTTATCCTTATCCCTTGTGATAGTTTACTTATGATTTCATTTCCTTTAAGAATGATCTAGTTTTTTTTAACTGCTTTCTCTGTTGCTGAGACCTGCATCATTCTCCAACTACATCTAGTGAAGGCAAATGACGATGTAACCCTACATAAATGTTGGCCCTGAAATTGCGGTGCGTACGATGTGTGAATGTGCCCGAAGAGACCCCGCAAGTTCCGGTTTTAGGCCTGCACTGCACATGCAGCCGAATCCGACACTTGCAATCTATCAACATTTCTTTTGACAGATCGTTTGCATCCCTGGGAGAAGGGTCTTTGCAGGTGGAGAGTTGGGCTATTTGCTGAACTCTAGCCCAGCGAATGTCCTTGAAACCCTTTCACCTGGTAAAAGCAGGTGTACAGTCTTTTACCAGCATAGAATTTAAAAATCTATAAAGATAAACAATAATCACTAATTTTTATATTAAAATCCCAGTCCATTAAGGTAAGTTTATTTTTAACACTATTAAAACATATCTTAAAAAATTCACAAAAATAATTGTTATTCTAAATCAATTTAATTTAATTCAATTTATATTAATTTTAAATAAGTGAGGTTTTTTATTTATGTAAAGTGTTTTCTTTGTTTTTGAGGGAATTCCCATCCATAGTCATGGCAGCTCCATACAAACAGAGCTGTCATTACCATGAATGGGAATATTACATTGTGATTGGTGGTCCAGGCCCACGTGATCCCAGGATGCGCTTACGCTCCTGGGATGCATGGGCCTTTGCGCAGCTAGGCCTCAGAGCCAAAGTCTACGTTCCTCCGGGACCACCGGGTATCTTCGTAGTTTTTGTTGTGGTCGGAGGCATCCGCCCACGGAAGCCTCCAACTGCAATCTTTGGCCCTTTGTGTACTGGGAGGAAACCAGGGTTTTTCCATTAAAAAAAATACAATTTCAAATAAGAAAAAGTACATCAAAAATTATAATTTCCTTTACACTTTGTCACAAAGTTCACTGCATTTCAATATACAGAGATAAATCAAACCAGTAGTATGCATTTTCCATTACAATCACTGATGCCCTTCACTTTACAATTGCAGTCCTGACTAATGTGGTTAAAGCTATGATGTAAATTGTGTTTGTTTTTCATTTGGCTTTATTTGGTCAAATATTCTGATAAGAATATTTAATGTGTTCCCCACTTCATTGTATCTGCCGTTAATAGAAAACATGGTTATTTTACAAATCTGCCTCATATATTAAAGCTGGAGTACCCATGTAAATAGTGCTCCCTCTAGTGGCACTGAACATTTGCTCCACAGATATGAAGGGCAAGACTTCTGAATTGCAGATTTCACGGAAAAAATGGACAGAATTGCAGAATACGATTTCCAAAAGACCAATGAAAATCTTATTCGCCACCTAATGTTACATAAGAACATAAGAGATAGGAGCAGGAGTAGGTCGTACAGTCCATCAAGCCTGCTACGCCATTCAGTAAGATCATGGCTAATCTTCTACATCAACTCCACTTTATGCCCTATCCCCATATCTCTTGATTCCCTTAGTGCCCAAAAATCTAGCAATCTCTGTCTTGAATATAATCAACAACTGAGCATCCTCAGCCCTCTGGAGTAGAGACTTCCTAAGATTCACAAACCTCTGTGAAGAGGTTTCTCTTCATCTCAATCCTAAATGGCCGACTTCTTATCCTGAGACAATGCCCACTAGTTCTAGACCCTCCAGCCAGGAGAAACAGCCTCTCAGCATCTACCTGTCAAGCCCTCTAAGAATTTTATACATTTCAATCAGATCATCTCTCATTCTTCTAAACTCCAGAGAATATACATAAGAACATAAGAAATAGAAGCAGGAGTAGGCCATAAAGCCCCTCGAGCCTGCTCTGCCTTTCAATAAGATCATGGCTGATCTGATCATGGACTCAGCTCCACTTCCCTGCCTGCCCCTCATAACCCCTTATCCTCTTATCGTTTAAGAAACTGTCTTTTTCTGCCTTAAATTTATTTAATGTCCCAGCTTCCATAGCTCTCTGAGGCAGCGAATTCCACAAATTCATAACCCTCTGAGAGAAGAAATTTCTCCTCATCTCTGTTTTAAATGGGCGGCCCCTTATTCTAAGATCATGCCCTCTAGTTCTAGTCTTCCCCACTAGTGGAAACATCCTCACTGCATCCACCTTGTCAAGCCCCCTCATACTCTTCTACGTTTCTATAAGATCACCTCTCATTCTTCTGAATTCCAATGAGTAGAGGCCCAACGTACTCAACCTTTCCTTATAACTCAATCCACTTATCCCCGTGATCAACCTAGTGAACCTTCTGTGAACTGCCTTCACAGCAAGTATCCTTTCGTAAATATGGAAACCAAAACTGCACGCAGTATTCCAGCTGTGGCCTCACCAATACCCTGTACAGCTGTAACAAGACTTCCCCGCATTTATACTCCATCCCCTTTGCAATAAAGGCCAAGATTCCATTGGCCTTCCTGATCACTTGCTGTACCTACATACTATTCTTTTGTGTTTCATGCACAAGAACCCCCATGTCCCGCTGTACTGTAGCACTTTGCAATCTTTCTCCATTTAAATAATAACTTGCTCTTTGATTTTTTTCTGCTAAAGTGCATGACCTCACACTTTCCAACATTATACTCCATCTGCCAAATTCTTGCCCATTCACTTAGCCTGTCTATGTCCTCCTGCAGCCTCTTTATGTCCTCCTCACACATTGCCCTTCCTTCCATCTTTGTATCGTCAGCAAACTTGGCTACGTTACACTCAGTCCCCTCTTCCAAGTCGTTAATATAGATTGTAAATAGTTGGGGTCCCAGCACTGATCCCTGCGACACCCCACTTGTTACTGATTGCCAACCAGAGAATGAACCATTTATCCCGACTCTGTTTTCTATTTGTCAGCCAATCCTCTATCCATGCTAATATATTACCCCCAACCCCATGAACTTTTATCTTGTGCAGTAACCTTTTGTGTGGCACCTTGTCAAATGCCTTCTGGAAGTCTAAATACACCACATCCACTGGTTCCCCTTTATCCACCCTGTTCATTTCATCCTCAAAGATATAGATCCATTCTACTCAATCTTTTCTCATAGGACAGCCCTCTCATCCTAGGAATCAATCTAGTGAACCTTCATTGCATCCCCTCTAAGGAAAGTATATCCTTCCTTAGGTAAGAGGCCCAAAGCTGTACGCAGTACTCCAGGTGTGGTCTCACCAAAGCCCTTTATAAGGAAGAGCACCTCGAGTCTCATCATCGAGAGCATGCAGAAAGCAAGCACAGGCAGCGGAAGGAGCATGCGGCAAACCAGTCTTCCCACCCACCCTTTCCTTCAACGACTGTCTGTCCCAGCTGTGACAGAGACTGTAATTCCCGTATTGGACTGCTCAGTCACTTAAGAACTCACTTTCAGAGTGGAAGCAAGTCTTCCTCGATTTCGAGGGACTGCCTATGATGATGATGATATAATTGCAGCAAGACTTCCTTACTCTTATACTCCAACCCCCTTGCAATAAAGGCCAACATGCCTTTTGCTTTCCTAATTGCTTGCTGTACCTGCATATTAACTTTCTGTGATTCGTGTACAGGAACCCCCCAAATCTCTGTGAATCCCAACATTTACTTTCACCTTCATTTTCCATTCCTCCTACCAAGGTGGATAATTCTACACTTCCCCATATTGTACTCCATCTGCCACCTTCTTGCCCAATCAATTAATTGGCCTATATCTCTTTGCAGCCCCTTTGTGTTCTCCTCACAGTTTACTTTAATTTTAAGTGGAATTTGACCAATGGGTCTAATTATAAACGGATGGAATCATGCAATGTAATCTCCAAAAATTCATTAAAAATCCCGCTGTCCCATGTAATGCTAATAGAACCTGACTTGTTTAGCAGCCATAAATCAGTGCCCTTGCTTACGGGTTTTAGTTTTCTCAAGTCCCAGATTTTAAACCTTATAGATTATTCCACCCTTGAAATCTTTCCTGAGTTTTAGACAAATTAGCTTTTAAAGTGGCCAAACATCGTACGGGGGCATCGGTAGAATTTCTTCGGAGGTTCTTCTGATCTCCCGCCATAACTTTGGCAGAAGATTGGCAGAATCCTTGGAGAACTGGCATAACGCCTATTACTATTACTGTTTGTTAATCCAAAGAGCAGATTATAGAATCATACAGCACAGCAGGAGATCATTCAGCCGATCATGCATATGCTGGCTCTCTGAAAGAGCTATCCAATTAGTCCCAATCCCCTGCTCTTTCCCCACGGCCCTGTAGATTTTTCCTTTTTAAGTGTATTATGGTCACTTTGAACATTTTCTTTCTCCTGAAGAGAGGAACCTGAACCCTAAAGCAGCTTGTCTGAAAAGAAGAGAGGAGGAAAAAGTGTCAACAGATACACCGCCACACTCCCTTGCAGGAGTCCACCCGAATATGGGAGACACATCCAACCATATGGGCCCAATGTGAAAAGAGGTAATTGAAATCATGCTAGCTTCAGCTGCTATGTAAAAGGATGATAGCAGCCAATATATTACAGATTCTCTCAACGATAACAGAATACACAGTATATATGTCCTCTTTTGTAAAATGTCAACTTTTACTTCTGTCAGAAAATATGTGGGGAGATTTGTTGATTAATTGTCTGACCCCATTTTATGTTCCATCCCTGTAAACTTCAGAATTTTATACAACCATTCATTCTCACTAATGCCTTCCATGATTTTCCTTTGCATCCATGTTGATTTGACTTTCCAGTTTGGTGTTGAACTTGTTTCTGTATGTTGTTAAAACACTCAATTTTTTCCTCTAAGGCATTCTCTATAAATAGTTCTTCCCTTTTATAATAACATAAGCATTAGAAGCAGGAATAAGCCATTCGGCCCCTCGAGCCTGCTCCGCCATTCAATATGATCATGGCTGATCATCTACCTCCTCCACTTTTCTGCACATATCCCTTGATTCTCTTAATATCCAAAAATCTATCCAATAATGCTCGTACATTACTGTATCTCTCAAAGTTTGCTCTCTTAGGATCCACTTTCTTAATAGTTTGATTAGCTGTTCTGCCTTCATTTCAATCTTAAAATTAACAACTTTATAATCACTAAAGCCCAAGTGTTCCTTTACTTCAACTTACTTTATTCCTTCATCCTCCATAGTCAGGACCAATCCAATATTGCCTTTCTCCTTGTAGGCTTCCTCACCTGCTGTTTAAAAAAATATATTGAAGTACTTTAATAAACTCTTCTATGCATACAAATTGTTCCCGCTATTCCAGTCAATGCCAGAAAGAATAAAATTCCCAATGATTACATTTGAGGCCTTAGCACTAATCTTTTTTATGATCTCACACAGCAGTACATCCAGCTCTTTTTTTTGTGTGGTGGAATGCAACATATTAGTCGCCAGTTACAGAACAAAATATAAAATACACAGTTATGGTGGAACAGCAGTAAGCTATGGCCCACAGCAGATGTTTGGAAGTCAGTTTTATGTTAAAGCATTAAAATGTTGTTTAATGCAGTGCGGTGGTTTCACAGAATACTGGCGCAGTACCACATTGTGGCAGCTAGTGCAAGCACAGATCTGTCCCAACACACGAAGGTTCAAGTCTTAATCATCACCTGAGGAAATTGCACAGCAGAAGTAAGGTGCCTTTATTAGAAAGAAAGGGATGGGGAATGGAAGAGCAAGCTATTGTTGTCTAGGCACTCCTGTACACTTTTGAATCACAGAGTATTACAGAAACAGGCCATTTGACTCATCTGTATTGGTGTTTTTCCCCCATATGAGCCAGCTTGGCTAATCCCATGAATAGCTGGTTCAGAGGATTAGGGACGGATCACTTGCTATCCTCTTGTTGCAGGAGGGGTGAAGAAGAATCTAAAGATTTTAAAAATAAATGATGATCCATATAGAACAATGAGCTAAATGATTGAAGCACAATCATTACAAAAGGAAGTGGTATTTATGAGAGAGGGAAAACATAGAGTGCATGGTTTGTGCTGAACTACTCTGTTAACAGGGATGATGGTGGGTGTGTTACAATTGGCTGCGGTGCCTTAGTAAAGACGTCGCACTGCAATTATATCGGGTCCTGGTGAGACTGCACCTGGAGTATTTTGTACAGTTTTGATCTCCTTACCCAAGGAAGGATATATTTTCCATAGAGCGAGTGCAACGAAGGTTCTTCAGACTGATTCCTGGGATGGAGGGATTGGCCTATGAGAAGAGATTGAGTAGACTAGGCCTATATTTTCTAGAGTTTAAAAGAATGAGAGGTGATCTCTGAAACATACAAAATTCTTACCGAGCTTGACAGAGTAAATACAGGGAAGATGTTTCCCCTGGCTGGAGAGTCTAGAACCAGGGGTCATAGTCTCAGAATAAAGGGTCGGCCATTTAGGATTGAGCTGAGGAGAAATTTCTTCACTCAGAGGCTGGAGAATCTTTGGAATTCTCTACCCCAGAGGGCTGTAGAAACTCAGTCGTTGAGTATATTCAAGACAGAGATCGATAGATTTTTTGATATTAAGGGAATCAAGGGATATGGGTATAGTGCAGGAAAGTGGAGCTGAGGTAGAAGATCAGCCATGATCTTATTGAATGGCAGAGCAGGCGCGAGGGGCCGAATGGCCTACACTACTCCTAATTATTATGTTTTTAAGATACTAGGGGAATAATAGCTGCAGTTCTTACTGATTGTTCTCCACTGACTGTCCTCTTTCCTTGCTGGAAAGTCCTTGTGTGTGTGGACATTGAGCAAAGATAGAATGGGACTCAGCAACGGTGCCCACCAAAGTCATATAGCCAGCCAACACTCACCAACATGTGAAGAATGGATAATTGGGCAAATACCAGAGAGTTATGAGTTACCACCCTGAGGCAAAGTGATGTAGGGAATAAAATGAAGATTATATATATCATTGATTAAACTTTTTTCTTCTTTTTATAGGCCCATGGTGCCAGATCAACAAAAATAAGTGAGAGACCACTTCCTTGACAACTGTATTATCTTACAACAATGTAAACACTCTGCCCAATCCCCTTTTTTTGTAAAATGGAGACACATTAAAAGCAGTCACGAAAATGAATCACAGACGAGAGAGAGAGAGAGAGAGAGAGAGAGAAAGAACGAGGAAAAAGAGAATACTGCATTCCCAACAAGCAAAGTACGACTTGGGGACAAACTCTAAACATATCATTCAGAATGTTGAGCAGTATGTTGCAAGCTGTTAATGTACAGCCTAGAGACTGAATGGCAATCTTCTCCACACTGTGGAAAATGCATTTGTGCCTGAACTTCTGTAAAAAAATAAAATAAAAAAAAAATCAATTTGTAGGTTGAAAAAAATATTTATTTGAAATCGTAACCTTGCAATAATGAAAAGTGTACTTCTGATATAAAAAAAAGGAAAAAAAATACAATTTAACATTCTTTTGTTTCGTTGGTGTTCTAGTCAGCTAGTGTTTGTTCTCTGGAGAGAGTGAAGCTTTGCTGCCCGTCTACATCCAGTATTCACAAAAACCAGCAACTGTCCTAATGGTAACTTAGGTGATGACTGCTTAGCCATTCCTTTGTCTGCATGGGAGTAACGGATGGAATAATGGGCCTGTTGGTGATGTAATCCGTATCTATATTGCGATGCCTGTGATTTTTTTTTTGTGATTTTTAATTCCTGTCATTTTCCTGCAGTTATATAGTATTTGATGGAAAATAGGTCACACCCTCTGCCTTTGAGAAAGACTTGTTTATATTGGAAACAAAAAGCATCAACACAAAAACTTTTTGAAATTAAATGTGATATTATGGCAGTATGCCGCCTGTGTGCAACCCGGCAAAAAATGAGGTACAAAAGTCATGATGATGGTGCCGTAGATAAATTAAATCTGTTCCTTTTGGAGGCTGGCAGATCGCTGCCTCTGTGGACAAGGTAGTAAGTGGAAACTGACCTCAACGGCTCAGTGGGTAAAGGAAGATCCCAAGCTCAGTCTGTGGTCTTTGTTCAGTTAGCTGATCTCCGCCTAGGGCGACGATTTGGGTGCTACAATTGGCCTCCGCGCTCCTAGACCGGAGCAAGGAAAAGCCAGCCAAAATTCTCACTCCCAATCACTGGCCAGTGAACTGTGCAGGATGTTAGCCTGGACTGATTCCCCCACTCACGGTAGAATGGCCTGCTGAAATTCGCTACCTGGGCTCGCCGCTTCCGTGAGGTAGTCGGTGGCCATCAGACCGTGCCGCAGAATTGAGTTGACCTTTAGGAGAGGAGAGGCAAAAATTGGAGGGACGAAAACATAGGAAGTGGAGAACAAGACATCATAACAGTCAGTTATGGATAAGTATATGGGAACCTAAAGTAACTGTAAATGGAGGTTTCCACTATAATATATACAAAATATTATAACGGCAGAAATATCCATTTGCATTCCATTTTTACCATGATATCTAATACTGTATGTGTGTGGTGTGTAAATATAATAGTTTAAAAAAAAAATTACTCCATGTGACTGGTGTGACTTATGCTCCTGGATGAGGAACAGAAGAAAACCCGCAATTCACCCTTTGATTTATTGTAAGTGTTCTGGTTACAGAAGCTTTCCACATAGGTTTTTAAGCATTTGTACTAAACCTGGATGATAATATAGTTCTGCGCAGAGGGTTCTCCACGATCAATCTGAAGAGTCAGCTTAGTTCTATGCATGTCAGGAGTAATGAAAATAAGTGCTTTAGGCAGGTTTACTGCAGACATATTTATGCAATGTAACGTGAAGTAGCAGCTTACTTCTACGTATAAAGAAAGTTAGGTTGTAAAAGCAAATGTGCTCATTTAAAACAAACAAGAGCTGCACACTTACGCACACATGCTAATCACCTCAGTGCACAAGTTGCATTTTCTCTGTGAGGATGTTTATATTAAAAAATATAGTGATAGACCTAGACATTTTTATCTTATTCAATCCCCGTTGAGGCAAATCTGTTCATTTTGAACCAGAAATGTTAGAATCTCTGTGACTGAACCGGAACGATGCTGAAGGTGTTATTTACCCCTTCCGATGGTTCCGAGTCTAAGTTCAGTTCTGTGTTGGCTGGGAATCCTAGGAGCCAGCGCAATTTACAGTAAACTTCTATCTGTCTTCTTCCCAATGGACAGATTTTAATGCTGACTAGGGAATTAAATCATTTAGGGCTGCTCCAGAATGACCTTAAACTGGTCTTATGATGTGGAGTAATTTGTTATTCAGGTTTCCATTAGCAGGAACATCGGAGTCCAAACCAGATCTCACTCAGCATAGTTCCCTTCTGGGTCCAGATTTGGTAAAAGGTGACAACTTAGTTATCCGAGTTCTGTACTGGCTGTATTTTAGAGCTTTGGGAACCATCCAGTAAACTTGTACCTACACCCCTTCCTTTGCTAGGTTGGTACAAGGTTTATTAGTGGCTTTGAAGTCAGGATCCATCTAGACTACTGGTACAAAGATCAGTACCAGCACATATATTTAGTAAATGCCAACTACACGAGCCTGGCATTATAGCCAGTCTGCTGTTAGTTGGAAGGAGTCTTATTTTCCATCAAATAGTGTATCTGCGGGGAACTAGGCTATAACGCCGTAGATTTTTCCTGATGTTTCCTTAACCCTTTGAGCACTGCAGTAACATTTCTCCATTAAAGTCCAACAGCTTTATTACAGACTTGCTATGCGTTGACAGATAGCATCGGAATCGTTACATTCCCTGTTTGTTTTTGTTCTCCAATAATTTTATCTTTTCTTCCAATACACATACTGTTCCATTCCTTGTGCCACAAAGTCATGTAGGCAACTTGCTTCCCAGCCTCTGTCAATGCCGATTTGTAAGCGGTCACTTTGGGACATGCAAGTGCAAAAGTGGGCTCACTCCCCTATTTTTCTCTATTCCCTCCATGCAAGGGGTTTCTTCGCCCGGCCTTTTCCCAATGAGCAGTACAATCATCATCTCGCGATGTGAGAGTCCAGTGCACAGTCTGTTGTTCATGCACCAACCCACTTTTCCAATACCTGATCGTTATGCTTTCTTGCCCACGTTTCCCCTTCTGACATAAGAAAATTACAGAAAGTTGCATTTTCTGTTCTCACACAAAAGAACACTTTGTATTTTGAAAGCTGCAAAAAAGTCTTTCTGTGCTCAAAGGGTTAAAGTCCCAGAATGTAGAGAGTGTTGTGATATTGATCATGGTATCAAGCGCCGTTGAAAGCATGTTCCATTTATCAGATCAGAATTGAAGAAGGGATTCAATGCAGCTGAATCCCGATGAATGCATAACCCGTTTGCCAATAAACATTACCCTTGGATCAGACTTCTACACAGTGAGAGTGGATGGGAAATTGAAACGTGGGAGATTTTTTAACCCTCGTCTCAGGTATGCGCTCATCCACATTCTACTGTATTGGGAATCTGGGGGGAGAGCTCAGGCCACTTAACTGCGTATAAATGTTATAGTCAAAAACAGACAAGACATCAGAGCACTCTTCTACCCACTGCACATACCGCATGGAAATCTGAATGTGCTGAAAAAAAATTGTCATGGAATGCTTGAACTTGGCAGGGCGCCTGGTCTCAGAAACGAAGCACGTTTCCATGCACCAAGTGCTGAGGGGAAAGGAATTGTCTGCAGCACACCGGATTAAAATGTAACCATTTCATTTGATCAGCGCCGAAAGCAATTATAGTAACACTGCCTGCTAAAATATTTTAAAGCAGTTCATATTTAAGGTTCTCTTTGTTTTCTATTTTTTCCTCAAAAAAAAAGTACTGTAGTAGATTAGAGACAAAATAAGGCAGCGATGATTATCGATAGTGGATATGCAGCTTGCGACATTGACAAGAGCAGCAAGGTCTAGAAGCTTGAGCAAAAAAAAAAGAGGCTTCGAAGAACTTGTTAGTTTTCTAGTGTTTCTGTAAAGAACTTAGCAATAACAAACGAGAAAGTGTGCATTATTTGTGAAGAACGCTGACCAGCATTAGTTTATGCATGAAGTGAAGCTTGGAAAAATCATAGCGACTATCAACATAAAGGGGGTTTCATATATTGTACATAGTTAAAAAAAAAATCCCACAAATAATCATAATATAGATTTTGTTATATTAAACCTGATGAAAGTAAGCATTAATGTGGGAGTTGCGGGGGGGGGGGGGGCGGGGCAAAATGTCATTGGTCATTTGTTTTTTTTGTTTACATTCTTGTGCAGAGAGCACATACACTAGTTTGGAGGGTGGGGGGTTGCGAGGTGCTTTATGCTCTTAAAATATCTTTTTTTTTTTAAAACAACAGCACTGGAATTTTAGTGTATGTGCGTGGCCTGAAAATTCTCTTAGTGTAACGCTTACCGAACTATTGGGAGCCTGTATTTCCTACACTTTGTGTAGACTTGAAACATTCCTGCCCGTAATATGGCCTCTGCCCCAAGCAGAGTTTCAGAAGAAAATCATGCCTTGGTGTAAAAAGGCAACAACAAAAAATGGAAGAGAAAATGATTCCATCTCCTCTCTGTTGGTAATTAACCATCACTTTAAAACAAAAAAATTGCAAAAATTTGTGTGTCATATGCAGCAACAGGCAACTCTTGCAGCTGTGTTTGAATTCTTTATGTAAAAGCTAAAGTTATATTTTTACATGTAGACTTAAAAGTCATTTTGTGTTTTTTGAATATGTCATGAGGTTTTTGCTTTTAAAAAAGAAAAACAATGGAATCCCTGTGGTTTAAAAAGTGTCTCAAGTTTAAATGAGATAGTAAAATTTCAGGTAGCATTGTCAAGGAATTTTACAAGCACACAATATATTTCTGGAAACTTAGTTCAAAAAAATGGAACAAAATAAGGTATTTGCAATTTATTGCCTACTAAATGTTTTATCTAAATCACTCTTTTGTGCTGTTTGTTGGAATATTGTTGATAATGATTACATTTGTGAGTGTACTGGGTTTCAGTACTTTGATGAGCAGTTCATGAAACTTTTAAATGCATGGAGGTGGATCAGGTGAGCAATTGATTTATTTTTAAAGCTGTGAATTGGAAAGGAGCAAAGTCAGTTGATTGAAATAAAGCTGAAATGCTTTACTTTCGAATGTGCTGCTGTAGAACGAGCACAGTGCCTCAGACAATCCAACATCAATTCAAGAAGGCAATAATCTGAACTTTTGGTGAGAACTAAAATGTTACTCTTTTAGCCACTGCTTATTCAAGCAGTATAGCAGCAAAAAAACATTGAAATTGATTGATTTTTGTTAGGTAAGGGTATTAAGGGATGACCTAGGCAGGTAAATGGAGTTAAGATACAGGTTAGCCATGATCTAATTGAATTGCTCGAGGGGCTGAGTGGTTTACTCCTTTTCCTATGTTCCTAAAGTACATTGGGTACAAATGAATGGAAGTTGACTGGTTAAGGGCTAACTACTGTAGTGTGAAGAGCTGCACAATTGAACTAAGCAAGGTAAGCATGGTCTGGCTAATCTGCAGTCAAGTGTTAGTAAAGGGTGCAACAACGCTGAGAACAACGAACCAATTGAGACCTGGTTCAGCCTTTTGTCACAATGATTAATTCCTTAGGAATTTTCACATTCTAAATCCTACTGATAATAAGGAAACATCCCCGGGTTGAAGAAATGCCTTCTAATAGGTTTCTGCTTCCATCTCTTGACTGCATCAGGTGTCAAAGATGATCGGAGTTGGTGTGGTTTACATTTTAAGTAGAGAAGGTAATGAGGTGATTATTTCAAATTCAATGGATTCTCATTTAAAGATGAATCTGACGGGAACAAAACAACTAAAGACGTACAATGATGCATGTGGTCATGCATTGATGGGTCACCCATTTAAGACGGAGATGAAGAAGAATTTCTTCTCTCAGAGAGTCATGAATGTTTGGAATTCTCTACCCCAGAGTGCTGTGGAAGCTGAGTCATTGAACTATAGGGGAGTCAAGGGTTATGGGGAACAGGCAGGAAAGTGGAGTTGAGGCCAAGTTCAGATCAGGCATGATCTTATTGAATGGCGGAGCAGGTTCGAGGGGCCGTATGGCCTACTCCTGCTCCTACTTCTTATGTTCTTATGTATAGTCATTTTATGTGACCTCAGCTGAGCTGCTTTTTTGCATCTAAAATGGCCTGGCAAATAGAAACTTCCTTTCAGTATATATTCTTACTATCTACACTGTAACAACATTCCATTAGTCTTGCGATAAAGAGTAATTATAAATTGGGGACGGTTATGTCAGAATTTTAAAAGATGGTGTAGCTTACTTTGAGCCTATGTTTAAGGGAGCGCTGTTTGCATCCAGAGGTCTAACTTTCAAATATAGTTCAGGGAAGGATCGGGAATTTCTTTGCTTTGATCGTTTCAGATCGTGACCAGAATGAGTTCAAAAAACATACCGTTCAAAGATATTGTGGCATCACTGATGGAGTGACAATATAAAGGAATTTATTAAACATCGCTATTATTTAGACATTTTTGTTTGAGCGGGTGCGCTAACTCGGGACTGAGCATATACATTACTTTTTGTTAATTTAGTTGGGCGTGCGTTACATGTGTTATCATCTGAGGCATTATTTGGTTAGACATGTGCAAAAGAGTTTTAATTGTAATAAAAATGTCAGCATATCATCATGCTATAAGTGAACTAAGGTAATAGGTTAGCAATCAGCCAAACCATCCTACTGACAAGTAAGTAGAAATTCAAGATCTTATTACTTTAAAATTATTAGTGGATCCACTTCCCTGTCTATAACAGTTCATAAACTGAATCAAGCTGCTCACCCATCAGTACCCATTGTCTTCAATGTAACTGTAATTAACACTAACGCCTATAAACTGTCAATTGAACCAGTGATGCAATTTGTAAATTTATCCAGTCTTCCGATTTTGTTTTTAAATTTTGTTTTTGTTTTATTTTACTTTTGTAGTTTTTTTGTATCAGGCAAGTTTCTTTTTTAAATTAAAAAATAATGTTTTTTTTTTAAATGACAAAAGTGAACACTCTCCAGAAATGATTTAGCATTTGGTATGAACAAGCACAAACATTAGCCAATTATAGCTGACTGGAAAAAATATATCGATAAAATGTAAAAAAAAAAAAGGAGACGTAATTCCAATACAATGGGGCACCAAGGCTTTTATGAGCCCACTTTTACAGACATTTTTCTCATGGACTCTTATTCATCTTGTGCAGTGCTGGTTTACCATGCTCATTTCAAGTATTATAGACATACGTAATGGTGAGAATATGAACTGTGGCCTTTTTCATTCTTGTACTTGTGATGCAATTAAGTGAAGAGAAAAGCAGAGAATTACCATGTATCAGTGCCTGGCTTTTTGTTATAAAGCTTCTTTTGTCTAGTGCTCTTTTTGCTATGAAATAGACTGTAGTACACCCTATAAAAGCTAAATTTAAAGAAAAAAAATATATTTGGCTTATTTTTCGCAGGAGCAATCCTTTTATACCATGGATCTTGAAAAAAAATTCTCGGATTCTGAATATTTCTCTTTGTAGATTTTTGGAATCATTCTGAGTAAAAGTTTGTTACTTTATTTTACTATTTAAAAGATGTTATTTTACCATGTGTTACTGAGATGAACTGTATGGTAGCGTTTTAGTTGTAAGTCGCATGATGTCGCGACTACACATAGCTGCAGCAGTGAAAAAAAAAACTATTTCACCTTTTTCCCATTTGTGTGGCTCGAGTGCCTCAACTTTTCATGTTTTTTTGGTGTTTTTCAGATTTGTAGAAATGTCCGAACAGATTGTTTGCTGGAGTATTCAAAGGCCAGCTCGATGTAGGCCATTACCTGTTTATCATCAGTAGTTATTCCAAGCAGTCATGTACATGACAGTTCTGTAGCAATAAATGTGCCATTTTTATAACCTTGTGTTTCATGTGTGTTTTATGTTCTTTACCTTGAAGAACTATACCTGTGCTGTGAAGATTTTATTGTTTTGTTCTACCACACACTCAAAATCACTTCCAGTAACAAAAAACACACTCCACGCTCTCTCTTACGCATACACTACTAGACTAACCACACTAACGTTTACATAAAACTGTGCATTTTAAACCCAAACTTGGCACATTTTCTGTGTTTATTATTGATATCAACTATTCCCTATCCTTTGACTTAATGGTCAATATTTAACCCTTAATCAACATAACAAAAACAGATTATCTGGCCATTATCACATTGCTGTTTGTGGAAATTTGCTATGCGCAAATTGGCTGTCGCGCTTTTCCACATTACAACAGTGACTACACTCCAAAAGTACTCCATTGGCTGTAAAGTGCTTTGAGATATCCAGTGGTCAGTGAAAGGCGCTATGTAAATGCAAGTCTTTCTTTCATAGGTTTTCCAAACATAATGCCAATGTAACCCATTCATTTCAGTGGTTTCCATCGATCAGAAAGCTTTGACCTCTTGCTCATCTCAACTTTGTTGGTATCCTGTACTATGGACCATGGTCCAGGTTTCTCGATTTTTAAATAAAATTCTTGGCACTGACTTAACACCTAATGTCTCTGCCTCCTCCTGTTGAATCACAACTTTATGACCTGTGAATTTTCCCTGTATTTCTGACATACTCAATGCAGCACTTGACATTCCACCAATCACGGGACAAGTCAGTACATACTTGAAAAACGAATAATTCGCACTCCAGGTGCTGCTTTCCCACAGGTGATTCATTCTCTCATGTCAAATCCACAAAGAAAACCAAATTATCCCTCAAGGCCCAGAGCTGCAATTGCCTCTTTGTCTAGGTTATTATTACAAAATAAAAAGCACATTCATGGGATAATAATTTCAAACCATGCCTAAGGAAAATCCAGATATAGCTGTCATAAGGAGAGCATAAATGCCAGCCTGTTTTATTCTTTCTCACTCCTTTCTGTTATGCAGTTTACAGCAGAATGGTTTCAGTGTATTTCTTAACAAAACTCAGTGTTGTGTACTGGAGAACAGAGGGATTAGAAAACTAACAATAGAAGCACAAAGCCAAATTAATGCTGTCATTTGTCAGTTTATTATGGGTTAGAATCTATGGCCAAGAATCACTTTCTACAAGGTCAAAATGTGGCCTCAAAGAGAACAGAAGTTTCTTTGAAGTACCTCAAAATTAAGTATTAATTTTTGTATAGCGCTTCTATGTTAGCAGCAATGAGTCCCTTTTTTAAAATGTAATGCCATTAATGACAACAACCTGCTTTTATATAGTATTTTTAACATAGAAAAGTATTGCTTGACGGTTCACGTAAATATAATCAGACAAAAATGGATGCTGAGCTAAAGAAGGTGATATAATTTGTGGCCCCTAGGGACACGAACGAGATGCGTACATGCCCTTGGGGATAGGCAAGTTCCGGGTTTAGGCATGCGAAGCACATGCAGTAAAACCCAGAACTTGCGATCAGATCGCACACAGGATCAGATCAGATCCCGGGAAAAGGGCCTTCTGCCCAGCGAATACCTGTGAAATTCTTACGCCTGGTAAAAGCAGATGTAAGGTCTGCTTTTATCAGTGTAAAACTTTTAAAGGATAGAAAAATATATTTTTCCAATAATTTATACATTTAAAAACTTGTGAAATAAGATAAGTTTATTTTAGACCGTTTAAAATGTGCAAATCTATTTTTCTGAAAATTAATTTTTTTGCTATAAGTATTTAATTAAATGTCATTTTGAAATATTTACTTTTTAAAAATTTATCTTAAGTGTACGTGTATTTTTGGGGTATTCCCATTCATACTTATGAGGGTTCTGTACGTATGGAATCCCTTTAAGTATGAATAAGGATCCCTCTCCTTTCATTGGTTGGGCCAGCCCATGTGATCCGCATGAGCCCCTGGGATACATGGGTCTCTACGCAGGCCTATGCATAGTGGCCCAGGACCACAAGTCTCCAAACCTCTGGGCCCATCAGGTAAGGGCATAGATTTTTTGCTGGTTGGAGGCATCCGCCCGCAGGAAGCCTCTGACCGCAATTTGAGGCCCATAATCTACCTTGCTGAAGGCACAGACACCAAGGTGGGTGAAGGAAGTGGGAAGCATTGGAGGAATGCAGCATTCTCGGAGGGTTGGTTGGGCTGGAGGTTACAGATATAGGAAGGGCAAGGTCATGGAGGTTTGAACACAAAGATCATTTTAAATTTGAGGCATTGGTGGACTGGTAGTCAATGAAGACAGTGGTGATGGGTGAGCAAGAATTAATGTGATATAGGAGCAAGTGTATTTTGGATGAACTGAAGTTTATGGAGGGTGGGAGACCGGCTGGAGAGCATTCGAGTAGTTAAGTTTTGAGGTGACAAAGGCATGGATGAGGGTTTTAGCAGTAGATGGGCTGAGGCAGGTGATACTCTGGAAGAGAACATAGGCAGTCTTGATGATGGAGAGTATATTGGATTGGAAGCTCAGTTCAAGATCTAATAGGACATCTGGTTCAACGTGAAATAGGGTGGGGGATGGAATTGATGGCAAGAACATAAGAACATAAGAATTAGGAACAGGAGTAGGCCATCTAGCCCCTCGAGCCTGCTCCGCCATTCAACAAGATCATGGCTGATCTGGCCGTGGACTCAGCTCCACTTACCCGCCCGCTCCCCGTAACCCTTAATTCCCTTATTGGTTAAAAATCTATCTATCTGCGATTTGAATACATTCAATGAGCTAGCCTCAACTGCTTCATTGGGCAGAGAATTCCACAGATTCACAACCCTCTGGGAGAAGAAATTTCTTCTCAACTCGGTTTTAAATTGGCTCCCCCATATTTTGAGGCTGTGCCCCCTAGTTCTAGTCTCCCCGACCAGTAGAAACAACCTCTCTGCCTCTATCTTGTCTATCTCTTTCATTATTTTAAATGTTTCTATAAGATCACCCCTCATCCTTCTGAACTCCAACGAGTAAAGACCCAGTCTACTCAATCTATCATCATAAGGTAACCCTCTCATCTCCGGAATCAGCCTAGTGAATCGTCTCTGTACCCCCTCCAAAGCTAGTATATCCTTCCTTAAGTAAGGTGACCAAAACTGCATGCAGTACTCCAGGTGCGGCCTCACTAATACCCTATACAGTTGCAGCAGGACCTCCCTGCTTTTGTACTCCATCCCTCTCACAATGAAGGCCAACATTCCATTCGCCTTCCTGATTACCTGCTGCACCTGCAAACTAACTTTTTGGGATTCATGCACAAGGATACCATCTTGCCGTCCGGAGGAGGCGGGGGTCCCCGATGGAGGGCACTCTACGCAGGGGTCCTCCCACTATTCATCGGGGACTTGGCCTGGAGGGTGGTGCACGGAGCAGTGCCGTGCAACAAATTTTTAAGCCGGTTCACGGACTCCCAGGCCGCCTGCAATTTCTGCGGTCTGGAGGAGTCCGTGTTCCATGTTTTTATTGAGTGCACGAGGTTGCAGCCCCTGTTCCATTATTTGAAGGGGCTGCTCCTGAAATTCTGGCTGCACTTCAGTCCCACTCTCCTGATCTTTGGGCACCCTGTGCGGAGGGGAGCGGGTAGGTCCGAAGGCCTCCTCGTAGGACTGCTCCTGGGCACGGCCAAGGGTGCCATCAGCCGGTCCAGGCAGCGGGCGGTCGAGGGGGTCGTTCAACCTGACTGCCTGCCTCTCTTCCGCTCTTACATCCGGTCCAGGGTGTCCTTGGAGATGGAGCACGCGGTGTCCACCGGTACGCTCGCGGCCTTCCGCGAGAGGTGGGCACCGGAGGGACTGGAGTGCATCATCACGCCCGGCAACCAAATTTTAATTTGATTTTACGTTTTTAAGTTGAATTTGTTTTAATTGCCGGTGCTTTTAGTGTCCCCCTTCCCTTTTATAGGGGGCACTGGGGAAAATTGTGATTTTAGTGCCCAAAAAAAAACCAAAAAAAGAAAAACACAAAAAAAAAAGGGGGGGAAAAAAAAAGGGCCTTGTAAATGTCTGGAGTGTCACCCAGGTCGGGTGGCACCGTTTAATGTTTTATGTTTTCGCAGGTAAACTCAAAAGAGTTTCATGCACAAGGAGCCATCAGCCGGTCCAGGCAGCGGGCGGTCGAGGGGGTCTTTCAACCTGACTGCCTGCCTCTCTTCCGCTCTTACATCCGGTCCAGGGTGTCCTTGGAGATGGAGCACGCGGTGTCCACCGGTATGCTCGCGGCCTTCCGCGAGAGGTGGGCACCGGAGGGACTGGAGTGCATCATCACGCCCGGCAACCAAATTTTAATTTGATTTTACGTTTTAAAGTTTAATTTGTTTTCATTGCCGGTGCTTTTAGTGTCCCCCTCCCCTTTTATAGGGGGCACTGGAAAAATTTGATTTTAGCGCCCCAAAAAAAACCAAAAAAAATAAAAAATAAAAAGGGGCTTTGAAAATGTCTGCTGTGTCACCCAGGCGGGTGGCATGGTTTTAATGTTTATGTTTATTTTCAGGTAAACTCAAAAGAGTTTCATGCACAAGGACCCCCAGGTCCCTCTGCACCGCAGCATGTTGTAATTTCTCCCCATTCAAATAATATTCCCTTTTACTGTTTTTTTCCAAGGTGGATGACCTCACATTTTCCAACATTGTATTCCATCTGCCAAACCTTAGCCCATTCGCTTAATCTATCTAAATCTCTTTGCAGCCTCTCTGTGTCCTCTACACAACCCGCTTTCCCACTAATCTTTGTGTCATCTGCAAATTTTGTTACACTACACTCTGTCCCCTCTTCCAGGTCATCTATGTATATTGTCAACAGTTGTGGTCCTAGCACCGATCCCAGTGGCACACCACTAACCACCGATTTCCAACCCGAAAAGCACCCATTTATCCCAACTCTCTGCTTTCTGTTAGCCAGCCAATTCTCGATCCATGCTAATACATTTCCTCTGACTCCACGTACCTTTATCTTCTGCAGTAACCTTTTGTGTGGCACCTTATCGTATGCCTTTTGGAAATCTAAATACAACACATCCATCGGTACACCTCTATCCACCATGCTCGTTATATCCTCAAAGAATTCCAGTAAATTAGTTTAACATGATTTCCCCTTCATGAATCCATGTTGCGTCTGCTTGATTGCACTATTCCTATCTAGATGTCCCGCTATTTCTTCCTTAATGATAGCTTCAAGCATTTTCCCCACTACAGATGTTAAACTAACCGGCCTATAGTTACCTGCCTTTTGTCTGCCCCCTTTTTTAAACAGAGGCGTTACATTAGCTGCTTTCCAATCCGCTGGTACCTCCCCAGAGTCCAGAGAATTTTGATAGATTAGAACGAATGCATCTGCTATAACTTCCGCCATCTATTTTAATACCCTGGGATGCATTTCATCAGGACCAGGGGACTTGTCTACCTTGAGTCCCATTAGCCTATCCAGCACCACCCCCCTAGTAATAGTGATTATCTCAAGATCCTCCCTTCCCACATCCCCGTGACCAGCAATTTTTGGCATGGTTTTTGTGTCTTCCACTGTGAAGACCGAAGCAAAATAATTGTTTAAGGTCTCAGCCATTTCCACATTTCCCATTATTAAATCCCCCTTCTCATCTTCTAAGCGACCAACATTTACTTTCGTCACTCTTTTCCGTTTTATATATCGGTGAAAGCTTTTACTATCTGTTTTTATGTTTTGCGCAAGTTTACTTTATTGCTTTCTTAGTCATTCTTTGCTGTCGTTTAAAATTTTCCCAATCTTCTAGTTTCCCACTAACCTTGGCCACCTAATACGCATTGGTTTTTAATTTGATACTCTCCTTTATTTCCTTGGTTATCCACATCTGGTTATCCCTTCTCTTACCGTCCTTCTTTTTCACTGGAATATATTTTTGTTGAGAACTATGAAAGAGCTCCTTAAAAGTCCTCCACTGTTCCTCAATTGTGCCACCGTTTAGTCTGTGTTTCCAGTCTACTTTAGCCAACTCTGCACTCATCCCACTGTAGTTCCCTTTGTTTAAGCATAGTACGCTCGTTTGAGACACTACTTCCTCACCCTCAATCTGTATTACAAATTCAACCATATTGTGATCACTCATTCCGAGAGGATCTTTTACTTGGAGATCGTTTATTATTCCTGCCTCATTACACAGGACCATATCTAAGATAGCTTGCTCCCTTGTAGGTTTTGTAACATACTGTTCTAAGAAAAAATTCCGTATGCATTCTATGAATTCCTCCTCAAGGCTACCCCGTGCAATTTGATTTGACCAATCGATATGTAGGTTAAAATCCCCCATGATTACTGCCATTCCTTTTTCACATGCCTCCATTATTCCCTTGATTATTGCCCGCTCCACCGTGAAGTTATTATTTGGGGGCCTATAAACTACGCCCACCAGTGACTTTTTCCCCTTACTATCTCGAATCTCTACCCACAATGATTCAACATTTTGTTCATTAGAGCCAATATCGTCTCTCACAGCTGCCCTGATATCATCCTTTATTAACAGAGCTACCCCACCTCCTTTCCCTTCTTGTCTATCTTTCCAAATCGTCAGATACCCCTGTATGTTTAATTCCCAGTCTTGGCCCCCCTGCAACCATGTTTCTGTAATGGCCACCAAATCATACCCATTTGTAATGATTTGTGCCGTCAACTCATTTACTTTATTTCGAATGCTGCGTGCGTTTAGGTAGAGTGTTTTAATACTAATTTTTAAACCATGATTTTTAGTTTTGACCCCTCCTGCAGCCCCTTTATATTCATACATATTGTCCCTTCCTATCACCTTGTAGTTTCCACTTACCCCAGTGCTACTCTGCTCTGTTGCCTCCTGCTTTTTGCATTCTTCTTGGGGTCCTGTTCATCTGAGCTCTCACCCACTCTAACTAGCTCAGAGCCCTCTCCTGGGTTCCGAATACTCGTTGCATTGAGGCACCGAGCTTTCATGCTTGCCTTTTTATTACACTTTGACCATTTAGAATTTTGCTGTACAGTGGCCCTTTTTGTTTTTTGCAAGGGTACAGAGTTTGTGGTTTGGGCCAAAGGCAATGGCTTTAGTCTTACTGATGCTTAAGTGGAGGAAATTATGGCTCATCTAGACTGGATGTTGGAGAAGCAGTTTGACAACACAAAAGGAGGAGTTGAAAGAGGTGGTGGAACAATAGTGCTCGGTATCTTCTGGGTACAATGGAACATGACCCTGTGTCTTTGGATGATGTCACCAAGCAGCAGCACATGGATGAGAAAGAGGAGGGGGCCACAGATAGATCCTTGAAGGATTTCAGAGCTCTCAGTGCAGGAGCGGTAAGAGAAGCAATTGTTGTGGATGCTACAATTGGATTGGTAAGAATGGAACCAAGCGAGTACAGTCCCACTCTTTTGGACAATGGTAGAGAGGCCTTGGAGGAGGATGCTGTGATTGATCATGAGGATGATGAGGAGCGATAGTGCACCACAGTCACAGAGGTTGCCAATTGTGACTTTGGGTCCAGGTTTCCCTAACATGCTTCGGGTCAATACTGTGGCCATCTATGTTCAAGTTGCCTTGAAACAAAAGTCTTTAGTTCTGATGTAAATCCAAATCATGCAATTAATTATGTCTGTCCCCTTCCAAGGACATTGAACCTTGATATACTTTGCATATAGATATTGTTTTTAATCCATTTAAATGGATTGGCAGTGGTGTTAATATATCAGGACCTACTATTATGGTTAACACTAGGAACACCTTGAATAGTCTTCTGACTTAAGGGCTTTGATGTCATTACACATGGGCTGGCAGATCAGCTTTCTAAATGTGGAATCATCCCCAGCTGACCCAGCACGTCACTAGTTGTGAGCCAGTACTTATCTGGGAGCATCCTGCTGACACTCAGTTTGAAAGTGAAGGCAGAACTTCTGGCTTGCATTTGGAAGATGTGGGAAGAAGATATTGTGGATATCTCTCCAGGCGAGAACTGACAATGAATTTTATACCAAAGTTACTCATCATCATCATCATAGGCAGTTCCTCAAAATTGAGGAAGATTTGCTTCCACTCTAAAAGTGAGTTCTCAGATGACTGAACAGTCCATGAGACTGACATTCCTGTGTGCTGTCTGTAACAAGATTACTCCTGTAGGTTGTCTTGGTGCCATGTTTTTTTTGGAGGTGGGAGATTGGGTCATGTTGGGACATATTACAAAAGTATGGCAAGTAAATTCTGGCTTTGCAGCTTTTTGCTGGAGAGTAAAAGAAAGCAATAGAATACTATGGAAATGGGACTTGTAACAAAAGTGATCCCCATCTATTAAAATGATCGGACTTACAGCACTGGTGAAAACCCTGCATTAATCCTATAATGTTGGCATAGTCCTGCCTCCACACTATTCTCTTACTTTCACTCTCGAGTCACACAAAAAGGAAATAGTACCCAGGAGGGCTGTGAACACAATAGAAACATAAAAACATAGAAACCTACAGCGCAGAAGGAGGCCATTTTGGCCCATCGAATCCGTGCCGGCCAACAAAGAGCCACCTTCGCCCTGGTGCTCACTGGTGCTCAGAAGAGAATATCGGTTGGAAAGCGAGATGGACTCAGGGGGGACTCCTGCACTACCTGCCTAGCATTCTTCCTCCGTCTGCTGGTCACCCATTTCTCCTCTGCCTGCAAGATTTAAGCTGCGGGGTGACCACCTCCTGAAACATGCTATTCACGTAGCTCTCAGCCTCGTGGATGCACCATAGTGACTCCAGCTGCTGCCCAAGGTCCAAAACGCAGAGCTCGAGTAGTTGAAGCTGGAGACACTTCCTGCACATATGGTTGTCTAGACTGCGTGAAGCATCCAGGACTTCCCACATGCTGCAGGACATTCATTCCACAGGACTGAGCTGTCCTGCCATCCCTCTAATTATACTTACATTATAAAAGAGAACGAGAGATACTTATCAATCAACTAGTCAATCACTTAACTGCCTGGACGAAGGCAGTGAGCGGGCAGAGGTCGGAAACGCAGTTTGGCGCCGAATTCAAAATCTGCGGGGCGCAGGGGAGTAATGCACTCAGCAGCGAGAGGCCTGGAGGCCAGCAAGGAGTGGGAGGCCTGGAGGTCAGCGAAGAGCGAGAGGCCCAGAGGTCGGCAAGCAGTGGGAGGCCCGGATGTCGGCCAGGAGCGAGAGGCCCGGAGATCGGCGAGGAGCGGGAGGCCCGGAGGTCGGCGAGGAGCGGGAGGCCCGGAGGTCGGCAAGCAGCGGGAGGCCCGGATGTCGGCCAGGAGCGAGAGGCCCAGAGGTCGGCAAGCAGCGGGAGGCCCGGATGTCGGCCAGGAGCGAGAGGCCCGGAGGTCGGCAAGCAGCGGGAGGCCCGGATGTCGGCCAGGAGCGAGAGGCCCGGAGATCGGCGAGGAGCGAGAGGCCCGGATGTCGGCCAAGAGCGAGAGGCCCGGAGATCGGCGAGGAGCGGGAGGCCGGGAGATCGGCGAGGAGCGAGAGGCCGGGAGGTCGGCGAGGAGCGGGAGGCCCGGAGGTTGGCGAGGAGCGAGAGGCCCGGAGGTCGGCGAGGAGCGGGAGGCCCGGAGGCTGGCGAGGAGCGGGAGGCCCGGAGGTCGGCGAGGAACGGGAGGCTGGAGGTCGGCGAGGAGCGAGAGGCACGGAGATCGGCGAGGAGCGAGAGGCCCGGAGATCGGCGAGGAGCGAGAGGCCCGGAGATCGGCAAGGAGCGGGAGGCCCGGAGATCGGCCAGGAGCGAGAGGCACGGAGATCGGCGAGGAACGGGAGGCCCGGAGATCGGCGAGGAACGGGAGGCTGGAGGTCGGCGAGGAGCGAGAGGCCCGGAGATCGGCGAGGAGCGAGAGGCCCGGAGATCGGCGAGGAGCGAGAGGCCCGGAGATCGGCGAGGAGCGAGAGGCCCGGAGATCGGCGAGGAACGGGAGGCCCGGAGATCGGCGAGGAACGGGAGGCTGGAGGTCGGCAACTGTAGGTGTGAACAACAACTGAGTGCGAACAAATCTTTAAAAATATAATAGAAAAGGGTGAGGAAAGAAAGGAAAATAAGTGTTAATAGAAGAGATAAATATTAATAGGGCAGGTAGCATCTGTGGAGAAACAGAAGTCAGTCAGTCAATGTTTCTTGTCTAAGACCCTTTCTCCAGATTCCTAAGAAAGAGTCTTAGACCTGAAATGTTGACTGGCTGACTTCTGTCTTTCCACAGATGCTGCCTGGCCTGCTGAATATTCCCAGCTTTTTCTGTTTCTGTTCTTAGATTTCCAGCAAATGCAGTATTTTGTTTTTTGTTTGTAAATATTAATATATTTCTACTGATGCTACATTGGTGTGCGCTAATTCCTTGGGAGCAATGCTGACTCATAACTGAAAACCTCAAGTCTAAGATTTGCCCAATGCTAAGAGCTCCAGAGGCAGAATCCCACAAAGATCAATATGGGGCACAGAGTACTCTAAGCTAGCATTGCCACCCATGAGATCTGTCTACTCTTCTATTGGGAAGAGCGTCTGCACATTCCAGTTAACGATGCTTTTCAGCTTCACCCTTGAGTATTTCGACCCTTCATTCATGGAGTATGATTGCTGCCCATTTTTCTTCCAAAACATACAAAAATTAAAACAATAATGAACAATCAAAAGTGCCAAGTAAAAATAGCTAGATGTAGGAATAATCAGAAGCAGATAATAGAGGTACATATTTTGTCAGATGAGAGTATCTAAATAAAGTACAATAGATTTTAGGAAAAAAACACTTAATAATACTAAACTTGTATAAATTGTAAGCATTTGTGGGAAGGGCATGTAGACACATCTCACACTGCTCACTTCTGATTGAACAATTACATTTTAGCCACTCATGGTGATACAGACATTTAAAGAAAACTAAAAGTCGGTAGATATGTTTATGCAAACTATTAATGCTTTTACGCAGGCAATGTACAGAGGGTAGCAGCTATTAGGTCAGGCTGGAACAGTGTGAATAATTTGATGAAAGGAGTCAAAAAGACCCATGTGCTGAGAGGATTCTATGATTTACACAGTGCTAAAAGGCTCATACTGTGCCGCCTATTGCTGAGGTAGCATTTATGTGGTGCATTCTAATTTCTTAAATATGCTGGCTGATCTTCGCTCGCATTGCTCACAGCAAGTTGTGTATATGGTGTTTTATAACAACAGGAGTGTTGTCCCGAATAACATACAATGTATTATCACGGCTACTGATTTACAGTGACTGAAGTAGTCATTCTATTTTTATTACATGATATTTGGGGATTTTTACAAGTGCTTTGGGGAAAAATGAAATTGCATAACTATGCCCATTATTCTGTAAAAGATGTGAAAGAAGAAAGACTTGTGTTTCTATAACTTGTTTCATGACCTCAGGACAGCATTTTACAGCCAATTAAGTACTTTTGAAGTGTAATCACTGTTGTAATGTCGGAAATGTGGCCGCCAATTTGCACACAGCAGGGTCCTACAAACAGCAATGAGAGCAATGACCAGATAATGGCCCTGATTTTGCTCTTGCCATTCATCTTTCCTGGAAAACCACAAATGTAGCATTCCTATTTAAGAAAGGAGAGAGACAGAAAATAGGAAACTATAGACCAGTTAGCCTAACATCTGTCAATGGGAAAATGCTGAAGTCCATCATTAAGGAAGTAGTAACAGGACATTTAGAAAATCATAATGCAGTCAAGCAGAGTCAGTATGGTTTTATGAAAGGGAAATCATGTTTGGCAAATTTGCTGGAGGTTTTTGTAACAAGCAGAGTGGATAAAGGGGAACCAGTAGATGTCGTGGATTTGGATTTCCAGAAAGCATTCAATAAGGTGACACATTAAAAGTTACTGCACAAGATTCGAGCTCATGGGGTTAGGGGTAATATACTAGCATGGATAGAGGATTGGCTAACTAACAAAAGACAGAGAGTTGGGATAAATGGGTCATTTTTAGGTTGGCAAACTGTAACTAGTAGGGTGCCACAGGGATCGGTGCTGGGCCTCAACTATTTACAATTTATACTAATGACATGGATGAAGGGACTGAGTGTAACGTAGCCAGGTTTGCTGATGATACAAAGATAGGTGGGAAAGCAAGTTGTGAGGATGATGCAAATAATCTACAAAGGGATAAAGATAGACTCAGTGAGTGGGCAAAAATTTGGTAGATGGAGCATAATGTAGGAAAATGTGAGGTTATCCACTTTTGTAGGAAAAATAAGCAGCAAATTATTATTTAAATGGGGAGAGATTACAAAATGTTGCAGTACAGAGGGATCTGGGGTTCTTGTACATGAAACACAAAAAGTTAGTATGCAGGTACAGCAAGTAATTAGGAAGGCAAATGGAATGTTGGCCGTTATTGCAAGGGGGATAGAGTATAAAAGTAGGGACGTCCTGCTATATCTGTACAAGGAGTTGGTAAGACCACACCTGGAGTACTGAGTACAGTTTTGGTCTCCTTATTTAAGGAAGGATATACTTGCATTGGAAGCAGTTCAGAGAAGGTTCACTAGGTTGATTCTGGAGATGAGGGGGTTGACTTATGAGGAAAGGTTGAGTAGGTTGGGCCTCTACTAATTGGAATTCTGAAGAATGAGAGGGGATCTTATCGAAACGTATAAGATTATGAGGGGGCTTGACAAGGTGGATGCAAATAGGATGTTTCCACTGATGGGGGACACTAGAACTAGGTGGCATAATCTTCGAATAAGGGGATGCCCATTTAAAACTGAGATGAGGAGGAATTTCTTCTCTCAGAGGGTTGTAAATCTGTGGAATTCACTGCCTCAGAGAGCTGTGGAAGCTGGGTCACTGAATAAATTTAAGACAGAGATAGACAGTTTCTTAACCGATAAAGGAATAAGGGGTTATGGGGAGCGGGCAGGGAAGTTGACCTGAGTCCATGATCAGATCAGCCATGATCGTATTGAATGTGGAGCAGGCGCGAGGGGCCGTATGACCTACTCCTGCTCCTATTTCTTATGTTCTTATGTGCTCATGGGGGATCTAGAACTAGGGGACATAGTTTCAGAATAAGAGTTCGCCTATTTAAAGTGAAAATGAGGAGGAATTTCTTCTCTCAGTTGTGAATCTTTGGAACTCTCTACCCCAGAGAGCTGTGGAGGCTGGATCATTGAATATATTTAAGGTGACGATAAACAGATTTTTGAATGATAAGGGAGTCGAAGGTTATGGGGAGAGGGCGGGGAAGTGGAGTTGAGGTCAGGATCAGCAATGATCTTATTGAACGGCAGAGCAGGCTCTGGGGCCAAATGGGTTACTCCTGCTCCTATTTCTTATGTTCCTATCTTGTGTACAACTGGTACAATTGCAATTTTTTGCAAGCTTGTCAGTGGTGATTTCTGCTAATCCCACGTCTGATCCAGCGCAGCGCCCTCTACAGTGGATCTGTGCCATCTGTGATCTGGACAAGCAGCAGGTAGGCTCTTCAACCAATCGGATTGCAGAATCCTCACTGAGCCATGCAGACTGCAAACCAAGAAGTAAAAATATATGAAAGATAAATTACATTAAAATCATTGTACCGAAAGCAACATAAAGATTTTGGCACACAGATCGGATTAAGGGAGAAAACCTAAAGAGAAAAACAGTTAAAATAAAAAAAATATATTTTTAAAAATCTGTAACATTAATTTTACATGAGGGAGTGCGATGCCACACATATAAAATTAATTTTTCAGGGCTGGAGATGTTGTTCAGCAGTAATTATCACTTATTACTCCATTAAAAACTCACTTATTCCTGAATGCACAAGCCCTAATATTTTCAGCCATTTTTAGTGTGAGACTTGTGGGTAAGTACCCGAACTCACGCCATTACAGTGATTTCAGTGCCGAGTCTATCGGCAAGGACGGCCTCAGCATACCCTGTAGAGGAGCAGGCTATCTCTGACAGCAACCTCTGGCTTTCCATGTTTAACTGCACATGTGCGGATGCCAGAAGTTGCTGTCAGATTTACACTGTAATAACGGCGAGTGCTGTTAGCCTTGCTGTTATTATTACAGCAAAATCTGAGCCAATCTGTTTTAGTGATGTCGGTTCAGGAATAAATATTGTCCAAGACACCAGGGAGAACACCCCTGCTCTTCTTCAAAGTAGCACCATGAGATTTTTTTTGAGAGGGCAGACGGAGCCTCGGTTCAATATCTCATCCTATATTGCTGCACTCCCTCAGTTTTGTACTGAAGTGTCAGCCTAGATTGTGTACTCAAGTCTCTGGAGCGGGGCTTCAGCCCACAACCTTCTGACTCAGAGGCGAGAGTGCTATCACTGAACCAATGCTGGCACCTGTGGCCTTTGTTAAATATATTCCTGTACCTATTTTTATTTTTTACCTTTCTAAAAGTGGAGGATATTCAGCAATTTGTCCCAGGTAAGGTACCTGGTGTGTTGTGGTACTGGAGATGGTCGGTCTTCTGTTTTGGTGTCACTGGGAAGATTGCCTTAGGTCTGGCAGAATATGAGTGGGGATCGGAAGTTTGGCAACATCAGGGTAGAGGTGCAAGAATTTAGCAGCATAGTTGTGGGCACTGTTATTGTGGTTTGATGCATTGTGGAGGGAGAATTTGTGTTTGGTAGAATGAGTAGAGGGTGAAATATTGGATATGCCTCACTGGTGGATTCCTGTGGTCTGGGGGAGAGAAGTTGGCAAAAGTCTGAAATTTATAAATTTCTAAAAGATCTCTGCAAACCGCAAACATTTTATGTTTTATGATTTAATAAATACATAACACAGCTGCATAAATAAATGTACTGATTCCACTCTGCGTGTGTCTGCTTCTCAGGAACAGTTTATAGGGATACGTTTATTTGTACAAACTGAAAGGCAGCTATTTCTCTGATTGGCTCTGCATTATCGCATGACCTATTATGATTGGTCCCCTTGGAGCATAAGCCACACCCTGAAGTTCCTCTGGAATGTGTAACTGGAAACGTCCAGCCCAAGTTCTGAGTGACTTTCCAATTTGTAAGGATAGATCTCCCCAAAAACCAACAAGTTCCAATCGATGTCCCTTACCCCAGCGCAAGTGCATCATTCCCCCAGCCGAAGTCCCTTAACCAAGCTCAAGTGCATGACCTTACCTCCCTTCAACCCCCTCCCCCTCCATCCCCCACGCCACCCCCCCCTACCCGCCATAGATGGGGCATTGTATGCGAATTGTTAACAGGTTTATTGGATATAAAGTGAATAGTGACAGTCCTAACTTCTGGATTTCATCCACCTCAATGAAGTCCCTTGTAACACACGCACCGAATTTGCATACACCATAATCCATCTTCCTTGAGTTCCCTCTCTCCGCTCCAATCCCCCCTACCTGTATCTCTCCTCCCACCCGCGCTCTCTCTCTCTCTCTCTCTCTCCCTCCCCCCCCCCGCCCCCAAGCTCTCTCCCCCTCCCAGGCTCTCTTTCTCCTCCTCCCCATCATCATCATAGGCAGTCCCTCGAAATCGAGGCAGACTTGCTTCCACTCTAAAAGTGAGTTCTCAGGTGGCTGTATAGTCCAATGCAGGAATTACAGTCTCTGTCACAGGTGGGATGGACAGTCTTTGAAGGAAAGGTTGGGTGGGGAGTCTGGTTTGCCACACGCTCCTTCCGCTGTCTGCGTTTGGTTTCTGCATGCTTACAGCGACGAGACTCGAGTTGCTCAGCGCCCTCCCAGATGCTCTTCCCCCACTTTGGGCAGTCTTGGGCCAGGGATTCCCAGGTGCCGGTGAGGATGTTGCACTTTATCAAGGAGGCTTTGAGGGTGTCCTTGAAGTGTTTCCTTTGCCCATCTAGGGTTCATTTGCCGCGTAGGAGTTCCGAGTAGAGCACTTGCTTAGGGAATCTCGTGTCGGGCATGCAGACGATGGGGCCCGCCCAACGGAGTTGATCGGGTGTGGTTAATGCTTCGATGCTGGGGATGTCGGCCTGGGTGAGAACATTGATGTTGATGCGTCTATCCTCTCAATGGATTTGCACGATCTTGCGGAGGCAATGCTGGTGGTACTTCTCCAGCGCTTTGAGGCATCTGCTGTATATAGTCCACATCTCTGAGCCATATAGGAGGATAGGTATCACTACTGCCCTGTCGATCATAAGCCCAGATCTGAGGCGCTGGTCTTCAAACACTCTCTTCCTCAGGCGACCGAAGGCTGCACTGGCATATTGAAGGTGGTGTTGTACCTCGTCACGATGTTTGCCCTTGCTGATAATAGGCTCCCGAGGTGTGGAACATGGTCCACATTGTCCAAGGCTGAGCCGTGGATTTTGATGGACCGGGGGGCAGTGCTGTGTGGCGGGGTCAGATTGGTGGATCAGGTTGATGGAGGACATTTGTCTTATGGATGTTTAGTGTAAGGCCCTTGTTTTCGTATAGAACATAGGTGCAGGAATAGGCCATTCGGCCCTTCAAGCCTGCACCATGCCTCGATGAAGGTGTTGACGATGGCTTGGAGCTCAGCCTCTGAGTGTGCACAGACGCAAGTGTCGTCTGCGTACTGTAGTTCAATGTCAGAGGATGGGATGACATTGGATCTAGCCTGGAGGCGATGTAGGTTGAACAGGTTCCCATTGGTTCTATAGTTTAATTCCACTCCAGCGGGGAGCTTGTTGAGAGTGAGATGGAGCATTGCAGCAAAGAAGATCGAGAAGAGTGTTGGAGGATGATGCAGCCCTGCTTGACCCCGGTCCAGACATGGATTAGGTCTGTGGTGGATCCGTTGGTCAGGATCATGGCTTGCATGTCATCGTGGAGCAAGCAAAGGATGGTGACAACCTTTTGGGGGTAGCTGAAATGGAGGAGGACGCTCCATTGTCCCTCACAGTTGACAGTGCCAAAGGCCTTTGTGAGATCAAAGATGGCCATGTACAAGGGTCGGTGCTGTTCCCTGCATTTCTCTTGTAGTTGTCGCGTGGTGAAGATCATGTCCGTTGTACCCCTTAATGGACGGAATCCGCACTGTGACTCTGGGAGGAGCTCTTCAGCCTCAGGGAGAAGACAGTTGATTGGATTCTAGCGATGACTTTCCCAATGGCCGACAGCAGGGAGATTCCTCTGTAGTTGCTGCAGTCGGACTTGTCCCCCTTTTTGAAGATGGTCATGATTACAGCATCCTGGCATGCTATCCTCCTTCCAGATGAGAGAGATGAGGTCATGTATTCGTGCCAATAGTGCTTCACCGCCATACTTTAGTGCCACAGCAGAGATTCCATCTGCTCCTGATGCCTTGTTGTTCTTGAGCTGATGGATGGCCTTTTCTACCTCGTGCAGGGCTGGGGTTTTGCTGAGATGGTAGCGGGTTGCATGCTGTGGGATGGAGTCGAGGACACTTGTGTCGAAGCCAGAGTCTCGGTTAAGGAGATCTTCAAAATGCTTCTTCCAGCAGGCTCTGACTGCTTCAGTGTCCTTAATGAGTGTGTCCCATTCCTTGCCAGCGGTGGGGTGGGGCCTTGGGTGCTTGGGCCATAGGTGGTCTTGGCTGTGCTGTAGAATCCTCGCACGTCATGGTTGTCGGTCAGCTGCTGGATCTTCTGTGCTTTCTCCACCCACCATCTATTCTTTAGGTTGGATCGCGACCTTCAGCCACCTGTACAGCTGTTTTGCAGCTCCCGAGTTGGGTTGCTGCTTTAAGTTCAGAAATGCCTTGCGCTTGTGGCTTATTAGCTCCTGGATCTCCTGGTCCTTCTCGTCAAACCAGTCTTGGTGTTTCTTGGTTGAGTGACCGTCTCTTCGCAGGCGCTGGTTATGGAGGCCTTGAGGGCAGACCAGGCCCTGTGGGCATTCTGCGTCTTGGAGTCATCGAGGATCATCAGGTTGGTAGTAAGGCGCTGGCTGTATAGGGCTTTCTTCACTGGGTCTTTGGGTGCCCCAGCGTTGATTTTCCTGCGGCATTGTTCCTGTTGCCGTCGCTGCTTTGGGGCTCTATTGATGTTAATGATGGAACGGATTAGGTGGTGGTCCGTCCAGCAGTCGTCGGCTCCTGTCATGGCGCGGGTGATGTGCATGTCCTTGCGGTGCCTCGCTTGGACGATGACGTAGTCGAGCAGATGCCAGTTCTTGGAGCGAGGGTGTTGCCATGATGCCTTGTACTTGCCCCTCTGATGGAACAAGGTGTTGGTGATGACAAGGTCATGTTCAAGGCATTTTGCCAGGAGCAGGATACCGTTGGAGTTGGTTTTCCCTACCCCCTCTGTGCCGATCACAGCTCCCCAGAGGTCTGTGTTCTTACCAACTATGGCCGTCGAAGTCGCAGAGGAGGCCCTCTCTCTTTATCTGCCTCCCCTCCCCAAGCTCTTGCTCTCTCCTCAGTCTCTCTCTCTCCCCAGTCCCCCTCTGCCCCCAAAGTTCTCTCTCCCCCTAAGCTCTCTCTCTCTCTCTCCCAAAACACTCTCTCTCCCACCAGTCTCTCTCTTCCCTCCCTCAGCTCGCTCTCTCCCCCCAGGTTCTCTCTCTCTCACTACACCCCCTCCCCCAGGCTCTCACTCTCTCCCCCCAACTGCTCATGGCTGACCCGTTTCTCTCTCTCTCCACCGACTCGTTTCTCTCTCTCTCCATCGACCCGTTTCTCTCTCTCCCCACCGACCCATTTCGCTCTCTCTCCATCGACCCGTTTCTCTCTCTCCCCACCGACTCGTTTCTCTCTCTCCATCGACTCATTTCTCTCTCTCCCCATCGACCCGTTTCTCTCTCTCCATCAACTCGTTTCTCTCTCTCCCCATCGACCCGTTTCTCTCTCTCCATCGACTTGTTTCTCTCTCTCCCCATCGACCCGTTTCTCTCTCCCCATCGACCCGTTTCTCTCTCTCTCCATCGACCCGTTTCTCTCTCTCCCCATTGACCCGTTTCTCTCTCTCCCCATCGACCCGTTTCTCTCTCTCTCCATCAACCCGTTTCTCTCTCTCCCCATCGACCCGTTTCTCTCTCTCTCCATCGACTCGTTTCTCTCTCTCCCCATCGACCCGTTTCTCTCTCTCCATCAACCTGTTTCTCTCTCTCTCCATTGACCCGTTTCTCTCTCCCCATCGACTTGTTTCTCTCTCTCCCCACCGACCCGTTTCTCTCTCTCCCCACCGACCCATTTCTCTCTCTCCCCATCGACCCGTTTCTCTCTCTCCCCATCGACTTGTTTCTCTCTCTCCCCATCGACCCGTTTCTCTCTCTCCCCATCGACTTGTTTCTCTCTCTCCCCATCGACCTGTTTCTCTCTCTCTCCATCGACCCGTTTCTCTCTCTCCCCACCGACTTGTTTCTCTCTCTCTCCACCGACTCGTTTCTCTCTCTCCCCATCGACCCGTTTCCCTCTCTCCCCACTGACCCGTTTCTCTCTCCCCATCGACCCATTTCTCTCTCTCCCCATCGACTCGTTTCTCTCTCTCCATCGACCCGTTTCTCTCTCTCCCACCTACCCGTTTCTCTCTCTCTCCATCGACCCGTTTCTCCCTCTCTCCATCGACCCGTTTCTCTCTCTCTCCATCGACCCGTTTCTCTCTCTCTCCATCGACTCGTTTCTCTCTCCCCATCGACCCGTTTCTCTCTCTCCCCACCGACCCGTTTCTCTCTCTCCCCATCGACCCGTTTCTCTCTCTCCCCATCGAGCCGTTTCTCTCTCTCTCCATCGAATTGTTTCTCTCTCTCCCCATCGACCCGTTTCTCTCTCTCCCCACCGACCCGTTTCTCTCTCTCCCCATCGACCCGTTTCTCTCTCTCTCCATCGACTTGTTTCTCTCTCTCCATCGACCCGTTTCTCTCTCTCTCCATCGACTCGTTTCTCTCTCCCCATCGACCCGTTTCTCTCTCTCCCCACCGACCCGTTTCTCTCTCTCCCCACCGACCCGTTTCTCTCTCTCTCCATCGACTCGTTTCTCTCTCTCCATCGACTCGTTTCTCTCTCTCCCCATCGACCCGTTTCTCTCTCTCCCCATCGACCTGTTTCTCTCTCCCCACCGACCCGTTTCTCTCTCTCCCCATCGACTCGTTTCTCTCTCTCCCCACCGACCCGTTTCTCTCTCTCCCCATCGACTCGTTTCTCTCTCTCCCCATCGACCCGTTTCTCTCTCTCCCCATCGACCCGTTTCTCTCTCCCCACCGACCCGTTTCTCTCTCTCCCCACCGACTCGTTTCTCTCTCCCCATCGACCCGTTTCTCTCTTTCCCCATCGACTCGTTTCTCTCTCTCCCCACCGACCCGTTTCTCTCTCTCCCCATCGACCCGTTTCTCTCTCTCTCCACCGACTCAGTTCTCTCTCTCTCCGTCGACCCGTTTCTCTCTCTCCCCACCGACCCGTTTCTCTCTCTCCATCGACCCGTTTCTCTCTCTCTCCATCGACTCATTTCTCTCTCTCCCCATCGACTCGTTTCTCTCTCTCTCCATCGACTCATTTCTCTCTCTCCCCATCGACTCATTTCTCTCTCTCTCCATCGACCCGTTTCTCTCTCTCCCCATCGACTCGTTTCTCTCTCTCCCCATCGACCCGTTTCTCTCTCTCTCCACCGACCCGTTTCTCTCTCTCCATCGACCCGTTTCTCTCTCTCCCCACCGACCCGTTTCTCTCTCTCCCCATCGACTCATTTCTCTATCTCTCCATCGACGCGTTTCTCTCTCTCCCCACCGACTTGTTTCTCTATCTCCATCGACCCGTTTCTCTCTCTCCCCACCGACTCGTTTCTCTCTCTCCCCATCGACCCGTTTCTCTCTCTCCATCGACCCGTTTCTCTCTCTCCCCACCGACTTGTTTCTCTCTCTCCATCGACCCGCTTCTCTCTCTCCCCACCGTCCCGTTTCTCTCTCTCCCCACCGACCCGTTTCTCTCTCTCCCCATCGACCCGTTTCTCTCTCTCCCCACCGACCCGTTTCTCTCTCTCCCCATCGATCCGTTTCTCTCTCTCCAAATGGACTCGTTTCACTCTCTCCCCATCGACCTGTTTCTCTCTCCCCACCGACCCGTTTCTCTCTCTCCCCATCGACTCGTTTCTCTCTCTCCCCACCGACCCGTTTCTCTCTCTCCCCATCGACTCGTTTCTCTCTCTCCCCATCGACCCGTTTCTCTCTCTCCCCATCGACCCGTTTCTCTCTCCCCACCGACCCGTTTCTCTCTCTCCCCACCGACTCGTTTCTCTCTCCCCATCGACCCGTTTCTCTCTTTCCCCATCGACTCGTTTCTCTCTCTCCCCACCGACCCGTTTCTCTCTCTCCCCATCGACCCGTTTCTCTCTCTCTCCACCGACTCAGTTCTCTCTCTCTCCGTCGACCCGTTTCTCTCTCTCCCCACCGACCCGTTTCTCTCTCTCCATCGACCCGTTTCTCTCTCTCTCCATCGACTCATTTCTCTCTCTCCCCATCGACTCATTTCTCTCTCTCTCCATCGACCCGTTTCTCTCTCTCCCCACCGACTTGTTTCTCTCTCCCCACCGACTTGTTTCTCTCTCTCCCCATCGACTCGTTTCTCTCTCTCCCCATCGACCCGTTTCTCTCTCTCTCCACCGACCCGTTTCTCTCTCTCCATCGACCCGTTTCTCTCTCTCCCCACCGACCCGTTTCTCTCTCTCCCCATCGACTCATTTCTCTATCTCTCCATCGACCCGTTTCTCTCTCTCCCCACCGACCCGTTTCTCTCTCTCCCCATCGACCCGTTTCTCTCTCTCTCCATCGACCCGTTTCTCTCTCTCCCCACCGACTCGTTTCTCTCTCTCCCCATCGACCCGTTTCTCTCTCTCCATCGACCCGTTTCTCTCTCTCCCCACCGACTTGTTTCTCTCTCCCCATCGACCCGTTTCTCTCTCTCCATCGACTTGTTTCTCTCTCCCCACCGTCCCGTTTCTCTCTCTCCCCACCGACCCGTTTCTCTCTCTCCCCATCGACCCGTTTCTCTCTCTCCCCACCGACCCGTTTCTCTCTCTCCCCATCGATCCGTTTCTCTCTCTCCAAATGGACTCGTTTCACTCTCTCCCCATCGACCCGTTTCTCTCTCTCCCCATCGACTCGTTTCTCTCTCTCCCCATCGACTCGTTTCTCTCTCTCCCCATCGACTCGTTTCTCTCTCTCCCCATCGACTCCTTTCTCTCTCTCCCCATCGACTCGTTTCCCTCTCTCCCCATAGACTCGTTTCTCTCTCTCCCCATCGACCCGTTTCTCTCTCTCCCCATCGACTCGTTTCTCTCTCTCCCCATCGACGCGTTTCTCTCTCTCCCCATCGACTCGTTTCTCTCTCTCCCCATCGACTCATTTCTCTCTCTCCCCATCGACCCGTTTCTCTCTCTCCCCATCGACTCATTTCTCTCTCTCCCCATCGACCCGTTTCTCTCTCTCCCCATCGACTCGTTTCTCTCTCTCCCCACCGACCCGTTTCTCTCTCTCCCCATCGACTCGTTTCTCTCTCTCCCCATCGACCCGTTTCTCTCTCTCCCCATCGACTCATTTCTCTCTCTCCCCATCGACCCGTTTCTCTCTCTCCCCATCGACTCGTTTCTCTCTCTCCCCATCGACCCGTTTCTCTCTCTCCCCATCGACTCGTTTCTCTCTCTCCCCATCGACTCGTTTCTCTCTCTCCCCATCGACTCGTTTCTCTCTCTCCCCACCGACTCGTTTCTCTCTCTCCCCATCGACTCATTTCTCTCTCTCCCCATCGACTTGTTTCTCTCTCTCCCCATCGACCCGTTTCTCTCTCTCCCCATCGACCCGTTTCTCTCTCTCCCCATCGACTCGTTTCTCTCTCTCCCCATCGACTTGTTTCTCTCTCTCTCCCCATCGACTCGTTTCTCTCTCTCCCCACCGACCCGTTTCTCTCTCTCCCCATCGACTCGTTTCTCTCTCTCCATCGACTTGTTTCTCTCTCCCCATCGACCCGTTTCTCTCTCTCCCCATCGACTCGTTTCTCTCTCTCCATCAACCTGTTTCTCTCTCTCTCCATCGACCCGTTTCTCTCTCCCCATCGACTTGTTTCTCTCTCTCTCCATCGACCCGTTTCTCTCTCTCCATCGACTTGTTTCTCTCTCTCCCCATCGACCCGTTTCTCTCTCTCCCCACCGACTTGTTTCTCTCTCTCTCCCCATCGACTCGTTTCTCTCTCTCCCCATCAACTCGTTTCTCTCTCTCCCCATCGACCCGTTTCTCTCTCTCCCCATCGACTCGTTTCTCTCTCTCCCCACCGACTTGTTTCTCTCTCTCTCCCCATCGACTCGTTTCTCTCTCTCCCCATCAACTCGTTTCTCTCTCTCCCCATCGACCCGTTTCTCTCTCTCCCCATCGACTCGTTTCTCTCTCTCCCCATCGACTCGTTTCTCTCTCTCTCCATCGACTGGTTTCTCTCTCCCCATCGACTTATTTCTCTCTCCCCATCGACCCGTTTCTCTCTCTCCCCATCGACTCGTTTCTCTCTCTCCCCACCGACCCATTTCTCTCTCTCCCCATCGACCCGTTTCTCTCTCTCCCCATCGACCCGTTTCTCTCTCTCCCCATCGACTCGTTTCTCTCTCTCCCCATCGACTCGTTTCTCTCTCTCCCCATCGACCCGTTTCTCTCTCTCCCCACCGACTTGTTTCTCTCTCCCCATCGACTCGTTTCTCTCTCTCCCCACCGACTTGTTTCTCTCTCCCCACCGACCCATTTCTCTCTCTCTCTCCATCGACCCATTTCTCTCTCTCCCCACCGACTTGTTTCTCTCTCCCCATCGACCCGTTTCTCTCTCTCCACCGACTTGTTTCTCGCTCCCCATCGACCCGTTTCTCTCTCTCCCCACCTACCCGTTTCTCTCTCTCCATCGACCCGTTTCTCTCTCTCCCCACTGACCCGTTTCTCTCTCTCTCCATCGACCCGTTTCTCTCTCTCCCCACCGACCCGTTTCTCTCTCTCCCCATCGACCCGTTTCTCTCTCTCCCCACTGACCCGTTTCTCTCTCTCTCCATCGACCCGTTTCTCTCTCTCCCCATCGACTTGTTTCTCTCTCCCCACCGTCCCGTTTCTCTCTCTCCCCACCGACCCGTTTCTCTCCCTCCCCATCGACCCGTTTCTCTCTCTCCCCACTGACCCGTTTCTCTCTCTCCCCATCGATCCGTTTCTCTCTCTCCCCATCGACTCGTTTCTCTCTCTCCCCATCGACACGTTTCTCTCTCTCTCCACCGACCCGTTTCTCTCTCTCTCCACCAATCCGTTTCTCTCTCTCTCCATCGACTCGTTTCTCTCTCTCCCCATCGACTCGTTTCTCTCTCTCCCCATCGACTCGTTTCTCTCTCTCCCCATCGACCCGTTTCTCTCTCTCCCCACCGACCCGTTTCTCTCTCTCTCCATCGACTCGTTTCTCTCTCTCCCCATCGACTCGTTTCTCTCTCTCCCCATCGACCCGTTTCTCTCTCTCCCCATCGACTCGTTTCTCTCTCTCCCCATCGACTCGTTTCTCTCTCTCCCCATCGACTCGTTTCTCTCTCTCCCCATCGACTCGTTTCTCTCTCTCCCCATCGACTCGTTTCTCTCTCTCCCCATCGACTCGTTTCTCTCTCTCCCCATCGACTCGTTTCTCTCTCTCCCCATCGACCCGTTTCTCTCTCTCCCCATCGACTCGTTTCTCTCTCTACCCATCGACTCGTTTCTCTCTCTCCCCACCGACTCGTTTCTCTCTCTCCCCATCGACTCATTTCTCTCTCTCCCCATCGACTCGTTTCTCTCTCTCCCCACCGACTCGTTTCTCTCTCTCCCCATCGACTCATTTCTCTCTCTCCCCATCGACTCGTTTCTCTCTCTCCCCATCGACTTGTTTCTCTCTCTCTCCCCATCGACTCGTTTCTCTCTCTCCCCACCGACCCGTTTCTCTCTCTCCCCATCGACTCGTTTCTCTCTCTCCCCACCGACTCGTTTCTCTCTCTCCCCATCGACTCATTTCTCTCTCTCCCCATCGACTCGTTTCTCTCTCTCCCCACCGACTCGTTTCTCTCTCTCCCCATCGACTCATTTCTCTCTCTCCCCATCGACTCGTTTCTCTCTCTCCCCATCGACTCGTTTCTCTCTCTCCCCATCGACTCGTTTCTCTCTCTCCATCGACTTGTTTCTCTCTCCCCATCGACCCGTTTCTCTCTCTCCCCATCGACTCGTTTCTCTCTCTCCATCAACCTGTTTCTCTCTCTCTCCATCGACCCGTTTCTCTCTCCCCATCGACTTGTTTCTCTCTCTCTCCATCGTCCCGTTTCTCTCTCTCCATCGACTTGTTTCTCTCTCTCCCCATCGACCCGTTTCTCTCTCTCCCCATCGACTCGTTTCTCTCTCTCCCCACCGACTTGTTTCTCTCTCTCTCCCCATCGACTCGTTTCTCTCTCTCCCCATCAACTCGTTTCTCTCTCTCCCCACCGACTCGTTTCTCTCTCCCCATCGACCCGTTTCTCTCTCTCCCCATCGACTCGTTTCTCTCTCTCCCCATCGACTCGTTTCTCTCTCTCCCCATCGACTCGTTTCTCTCTCTCCCCATCGACTCGTTTCTCTCTCTCTCCATCGACTGGTTTCTCTCTCCCCATCGACTTGTTTCTCTCTCCCCATCGACCCGTTTCTCTCTCTCCCCATCGACTCGTTTCTCTCTCTCCCCACCGACCCATTTCTCTCTCTCCCCATCGACCAGTTTCTCTCTCTCCCCATCGACCCGTTTCTCTCTCTCCCCATCGACTCGTTTCTCTCTCTCCCCATCGACTCGTTTCTCTCTCTCCCCATCGACCCGTTTCTCTCTCTCCCCATCGACTTGTTTCTCTCTCTCCCCATCGACCTGTTTCTCTCTCACTCCATCGACCCGTTTCTCTCTCTCCCCATCGACCTGTTTCTCTCTCACTCCATCGACTCGTTTCTCTCTCTTCCCACCGACTTGTTTCTCTCTCTCCCCATCGACTCATTTCTCTCTCCCCACCGACTTGTTTCTCTCTCCCCATCGACCCGTTTCTCTCTCTCCCCACCGACCCGTTTCTCTCTCCCCATCGACCCATTTCTCTCTCTCCCCATCGACTCGTTTCTCTCTCTCCATCGACCCGTTTCTCTCTCTCCCACCTACCCGTTTCTCTCTCTCTCCATCGACCCGTTTCTCCCTCTCTCCATCGACCCGTTTCTCTCTCTCTCCATCGACCCGTTTCTCTCTCTCTCCATCGACTCGTTTCTCTCTCCCCATCGACCCGTTTCTCTCTCTCCCCACCGACCCGTTTCTCCCTCTCTCCATCGACCCGTTTCTCTCTCTCTCCATCGACCCGTTTCTCTCTCTCTCCATCGACTCGTTTCTCTCTCCCCATCGACCCGTTTCTCTCTCTCCCCACCGACCCGTTTCTCTCTCTCCCCATCGACCCGTTTCTCTCTCTCCCCATCGAGCCGTTTCTCTCTCTCTCCATCGACTTGTTTCTCTCTCTCCCCATCGACCCGTTTCTCTCTCTCCCCACCGACCCGTTTCTCTCTCTCCCCATCGACCCGTTTCTCTCTCTCTCCATCGACTTGTTTCTCTCTCTCCATCGACCCGTTTCTCTCTCTCTCCATCGACTCGTTTCTCTCTCCCCATCGACCCGTTTCTCTCTCTCCCCACCGACCCGTTTCTCTCTCTCCCCACCGACCCGTTTCTCTCTCTCTCCATCGACTCGTTTCTCTCTCTCCATCGACTCGTTTCTCTCTCTCCCCATCGACCCGTTTCTCTCTCTCCCCATCGACCTGTTTCTCTCTCCCCACCGACCCGTTTCTCTCTCTCCCCATCGACTCGTTTCTCTCTCTCCCCACCGACCCGTTTCTCTCTCTCTCCATCGACTCGTTTCTCTCTCTCCCCATCGACTCGTTTCTCTCTCTCCCCATCGACCCGTTTCTCTCTCTCCCCATCGACCCGTTTCTCTCTCCCCACCGACCCGTTTCTCTCTCTCCCTTACCGACTCGTTTCTCTCTCCCCATCGACCCGTTTCTCTCTTTCCCCATCGACTCGTTTCTCTCTCTCCCCACCGACCCGTTTCTCTCTCTCCCCATCGACCCGTTTCTCTCTCTCCCCATCGACCCGTTTCTCTCTCTCCCCATCGACTCGTTTCTCTCTCTCCCCACCGACCCGTTTCTCTCTCTCTCCCCATCGACTCGTTTCTCTCTCTCCCCACCGACCCGTTTCTCTCTCTCCCCATCGACTCGTTTCTCTCTCTCCATCGACTTGTTTCTCTCTCCCCATCGACCCGTTTCTCTCTCTCCCCATCGACTCGTTTCTCTCTCTCCATCAACCTGTTTCTCTCTCTCTCCATCGACCCGTTTCTCTCTCCCCATCGACTTGTTTCTCTCTCTCTCCATCGTCCCGTTTCTCTCTCTCCATCGACTTGTTTCTCTCTCTCCCCATCGACCCGTTTCTCTCTCTCCCCATCGACTCGTTTCTCTCTCTCCCCATCAACTCGTTTCTCTCTCTCCCCACCGACTCGTTTCTCTCTCCCCATCGACCCGTTTCTCTCTCTCCCCATCGACTCGTTTCTCTCTCTCCCCATCGACTCGTTTCTCTCTCTCCCCATCGACTCGTTTCTCTCTCTCCCCATCGACTCGTTTCTCTCTCTCCCCATCGACTCGTTTCTCTCTCTCTCCATCGACTGGTTTCTCTCTCCCCATCGACTTGTTTCTCTCTCCCCATCGACCCGTTTCTCTCTCTCCCCATCGACTCGTTTCTCTCTCTCCCCACCGACCCATTTCTCTCTCTCCCCATCGACCCGTTTCTCTCTCTCCCCATCGACCCGTTTCTCTCTCTCCCCATCGACTCGTTTCTCTCTCTCCCCATCGACTCGTTTCTCTCTCTCCCCATCGACCCGTTTCTCTCTCTCCCCATCGACTTGTTTCTCTCTCTCCCCATCGACCTGTTTCTCTCTCACTCCATCGACCCGTTTCTCTCTCTCCCCATCGACCTGTTTCTCTCTCACTCCATCGACTCGTTTCTCTCTCTTCCCACCGACTTGTTTCTCTCTCTCTCCACCGACTCGTTTCTCTCTCTCCCCATCGACCCATTTCTCTCTCTCCCCATCGACCCGTTTCTCTCTCTCCCCATCGACCTGTTTCTCTCTCACTCCATCGACTCGTTTCTCTCTCTTCCCACCGACTCGTTTCTCTCTCTCTCCACCGACTCGTTTCTCTCTCTCCCCATCGACTCGTTTCTCTCTGTCTCCATCGACTCGTTTCTCTCTCTCCCCATCGACCCGTTTCTCTCTCTCCCCATCGACTCGTTTCTCTCTCTCCCCATCGACCCGTTTCTCTCTCTCCCCACCGACTTGTTTCTCTCTCTCCCCATCGACTCGTTTCTCTCTCTCCCCATCGACCCGTTTCTCTCTCTCCCACTGACTTGTTTCTCTCTCTCCCCACTGACCCGTTTCTCTCTCTCCATCGACCCGTTTCTCTCTCTCCCCATCGACCCGTTTCTCTCTCTCTCACCGACCCGTTTCTCTCTCTCTCCATCGACCTGTTTCTCTCTCTCTCCATCGACCCGTTTCTCTCTCTCTCCATCGACTCGTTTCTCTCACCCCATCGACCCGTTTCTCTCTCTCCCCACCGACCCGTTTCTCTCTCTCCCCATCGACCCGTTTCTCTCTCTCTCCATCGACTTGTTTCTCTCTCTCCATCGACCCGTTTCTCTCTCTCCCCATCGACCCGTTTCTCTCTCTCTCCATCGACTCGTTTCTCTCTCTCCCCATCGACCCGTTTCTCTCTCTCTCCACCGACCCGTTTCTCTCTCTCCATCGACCCGTTTCTCTCTCTCTCCATCGACCCGTTTCTCTCTCTCCCCACCGACTTGTTTCTCTCTCTCCACCGACCCGTTTCTCTCTCCCCATCGACCCGTTTCTCTCTCTCCCCACCGACTTGTTTCTCTCTCCCCACCGACCCGTTTCTCTCTCTCCCCATCGACCCGTTTCTCTCTCTCCCCACCGACCCGTTTCTCTCTCTCCATCGACCCGTTTCTCTCTCTCCCCACCGACCCGTTTCTCTCTCTCTCCATCGACCCGTTTCTCTCTCTCTCCATCGACCCGTTTCTCTCTCTCCCCACCGTCCCGTTTCTCTCTCTCCCCACCGACCCGTTTCTCTCTCTCCCCATCGACCCGTTTCTCTCTCTCCCCATCGACCCATTTCGCTCTCTCCCCATCGACCCGTTTCGCTCTCTCCCCACTGACCCGTTTCTCTCTCTCCCCATCGACTCGCTTCTCTCTCTCCCCATCGACTCGTTTCTCTCTCTCCCCATCGACCCGTTTCTCTCTCTCCCCATCGACCCGTTTCTCTCTCTCTCCATCGACTCGTTTCTCTCTCTCCCAATTGACCCGTTTCTCTCTCTCCCTATCGACCCGTTTCTCTCTCTCTCCATCGACCCGTTTCTCTCTCTCCCCACCGACTTGTTTCTCTCTCTCCCCATCGACCCGTTTCTCTCTCTCCCCATCGACCCGTTTCTCTCTCTCCCCATCGACCCATTTCGCTCTCTCCCCACCGACCCGTTTCTCTCACTCCCCATCGACTCGTTTTTCTCTCTCCCCATCGACTCGTTTTTCTCTCTCCCCATCGACCCGTTTCTCTCTCTCCCCATCGACCCGTTTCTCTCTCTCCCCATCGACCCGTTTCGCTCTCTCCCCACCGACCCGTTTCTCTCTCTCCCCATCGACTCGTTTCTCTCTCTCCCCATGGACTCGTTTCTCTCTCTCCCCATCGACCCGTTTCTCTCTCTCCCCATCGACTCGTTTCTCTCACTCCCCATCGACCCGTTTCTCTCTCTCCCCACCGACCCGTTTCTCTCTCTCCCCACCGACTCGTTTCTCTCTCTCCCCACCGACTCTTTTCTCTCTCTCCCCATCGACTCATTTCTCTCTCTCCCCATCGACCCGTTTCTCTCTCTCCCCATTGACTCATTTCTCTCTCTCCCCACCGACTCATTTCTCTCTCTCCCCATCGACTCGTTTCTCTCTCTCCCCACCGACTCGTTTCTCTCTCTCCCCATCGACCCGTTTCTCTCTCTCCCCATCGACTCGTTTCTCTCTCTCCCCACCGACTCGTTTCTCTCTCTCCAGATCGACTCATTTCTCTCTCTCCCCATCGACTTGTTTCTCTCTCTCTCCCCATCGACTCGTTTCTCTCTCTCCCCATCGACTCGTTTCTCTCTCTCCCCATCGACCCGTTTCTCTCTCTCCCCATCGACTCGTTTCTCTCTCTCCCCATCGACCCGTTTCTCTCTCTCCCCATCGACTCGTGTCTCTCTCTCTCCATCGACTCGTTTCTCTCTCTCTCCATCGACGCTTTTCTCTCTCTCTCCATCGACCCGTTTCTCTCTCTCCCCACCGACTTGTTTCTCTCTCTCCCCATCGACCCGTTTCTCTCTCTCCCCATCGACCCGTTTCTCTCTCTCCCCATCGACCCATTTCGCTCTCTCCCCACCGACCCGTTTCTCTCACTCCCCATCGACTCGTTTTTCTCTCTCCCCATCGACTCGTTTTTCTCTCTCCCCATCGACCCGTTTCTCTCTCTCCCCATCGACCCGTTTCTCTCTCTCCCCATCGACCCGTTTCGCTCTCTCCCCACCGACCCGTTTCTCTCTCTCCCCATCGACTCGTTTCTCTCTCTCCCCATCGACTCGTTTCTCTCTCTCCCCATCGACCCGTTTCTCTCTCTCCCCATCGACTCGTTTCTCTCTCTCCCCATCGACCCGTTTCTCTCTCTCCCCATCGACCCGTTTCTCTCTCTCCCCACCGACTCGTTTCTCTCTCTCCCCACCGACTCTTTTCTCTCTCTCCCCATCGACTCGTTTCTCTCTCTCCCCATCGACCCGTTTCTCTCTCTCCCCACCGACTCGTTTCTCTCTCTCCCCATCGACCCGTTTCTCTCTCTCCCCATCGACCCGTTTCTCTCTCTCCCCATTGACCTGTTTCCCTCTCACTCCATCGACTCGTTTCTCTCTCTCCCCACTGACCCGTTTCTCTCTCCCCATCGACTCATTTCTCTCTCTCCCCATCGACTCATTTCTCTCTCTCCCCATCGACCCGTTTCTCTCTCTCCCCATCGACTCGTTTCTCTCTCTCCCCATCGACCCGTTTCTCTCTCTCCCCATCGACTCGTTTCTCTCACTCCCCATCGACCCGTTTCTCTCTCTCTCCATCGACTCGTTTCTCTCTCCCCATCGACTCGTTTCTCTCTCTCCATCGACCCGTTTCTCTCTCTCCCCATCGACTCGTTTCTCTCTCTCCATCGACCCGTTTCTCTCTCTCCCCATCGACTCGTTTCTCTCTCTCCATCGACTTGTTTCTCTCTCCCCATCGACCCGTTTCTCTCTCTCTCCATCGACCCGTTTCTCTCTCTCCCCATCGACTCGTTTTTCTCTCTCTCCCCATCGACTCGTTTCTCTCTCTCCCCATCGACTCGTTTCTCTCTCTCCCCATCGACTCGTTTCTCTCTCTCCCCATCGACCCGTTTCTCTCTCTCCCCATCGACTCGTTTCTCTCTCTCCCCATCGACCCGTTTCTCTCTCTCCCCATCGACTCGTGTCTCTCTCTCTCCATCGACTCGTTTCTCTCTCTCTCCATCGACCCTTTTCTCTCTCTCCCCATCGACCCGTTTCTCTCTCTCCCTATCGACCCGTTTCTCTCTCTCCCCATCGACCCGTTTCTGTCTCTCCCCATCGATTCGTTTCTCTCTCTCCCCATCGACCCGTTTCTCTCTCTCTCCATCGACTCGTTTCTCTCTCTCCCTATCGACCCGTTTCTCTCTCTCTCCATCGACTCGTTTCTCTCTCTCCCTATCGACCCGTTTCTCTCTCTCCCCATCGACCCGTTTCGCTCTCTCTCCATCGACTCGTTTCTCTCTCTCCCTATCGACCCGTTTCTCTCTCTCCCCATCGACCCGTTTCTGTCTCTCCCCATCGATTCGTTTCTCTCTCTCCCCATCGACCCGTTTCTCTCTCTCTCCATCGACCCGTTTCTCTCTCTCCCCATCGACCCGTTTCTCTCTCTCCCTATCGACCCCTTTCTCTCTCTCCCCATCGACCCTTTTCTCTCTCTCCCCATCGACCCGTTTCTCTCTCTCCCCATCGACTCGTTTCTCTCTCTCCCCATCGACCCGTTTCTCTCTCTCCCCATCGACCCGTTTCTCTCTCTCCCCATCGACCTGTTTCTCTCTCTCCCCATCGACCCGTTTCTCTCTCTCCCCATCGACTCATTTCTCTCTCTCCCCATCGACCCGTTTCTCTCTCTCCCCATCGACAAATTTCTCTCTCTCCCCATCGACCCGTTTCTCTCTCTCCCCATCGACCCGTTTCTCTCTCTCTCCATCGACCCGTTTCTCTCTCTCCCCATCGACCCGTTTCTCTCTCTCTCCATCGACCCGTTTCTCTCTCTCCCCACCGACTTGTTTCTCTCTCTCCCCATCGACCCATTTCTCTCTCTCTCCATCGACCCGTTTCTCTCTCTCTCCATCGACCCGTTTCTCTCTCTCCCCACCGACTTGTTTCTCTCTCTCTCCATCGACCCGTTTCTCTCTCTCCCCACTGACCAGTTTCTCTCTCTCCCCATCGACCCGTTTCTCTCTCTCCCCATCGACCCGTTTCTCTCTCTCTCCATCGACCCGTTTCTCTCTCTCCCCACCGACTTGTTTCTCTCTCTCCCCATCGACCCGTTTCTCTCTCTCCCCATCGACCCGTTTCTCTCTCTCCCCACCGACTCGTTTCTCTCTCTCCCCATCGACCTGTTTGTCTCTCTCTCCATCGACTTGTTTCTCTCTCTCCCCATCGACCCGTTTCTCTCTCTCCCCATCGACTCGTTTCTCTCTCTCCCCATCGACCCGTTTCTCTCTCTCCCCATCCACCCGTTTCTCTCTCTCCCCATCGACTCGTTTCTCTCTCTCCCCATCGACCCGTTTCTCTCTCTTTCCATCGACCCGTTTCTCTCTCTCCCCATCGACTCGTTTCTCTCTCTCCCCATCGACCCGTTTCTCTCTCTCCCCACCGACTCGTTTCTCTCTCTCCCCATCGACCTGTTTGTCTCTCTCTCCATCGACTTGTTTCTCTCTCTCCCCATCGACCCGTTTCTCTCTCTCCCCATCGACTCGTTTCTCTCTCTCCCCATCGACTCATTTCTCTCTCTCCCCATCGACCCGTTTCTCTCTCTCCCCACCGACTTGTTTCTCTCTCTCCCCATCGACTCGTTTCTCTCTCTCCCCATCGACCCGTTTCTCTCTCTCCCACTGACTTGTTTCTCTCTCTCCCCACTGACCCGTTTCTCTCTCCCCATCGACCCGTTTCTCTCTCTCCCCATCGACTCGTTTCTCTCTCTCTCCATCGACCCGTTTCTCTCTCTCCCCATCGACCCGTTTCTCTCTCTCTCACCGACCCGTTTCTCTCTCTCTCCATCGACCTGTTTCTCTCTCTCTCCATCGACCCGTTTCTCTCTCTCTCCATCGACTCGTTTCTCTCACCCCATCGACCCGTTTCTCTCTCTCCCCACCGACCCGTTTCTCTCTCTCCCCATCGACCCGTTTCTCTCTCTCTCCATCGACTTGTTTCTCTCTCTCCATCGACCCGTTTCTCTCTCTCCCCATCGACCCGTTTCTCTCTCTCTCCATCGACCCGTTTCTCTCTCTCCCCACCGACTTGTTTCTCTCTCCCCACCGACTTGTTTCTCTCTCCCCACCGACTTGTTTCTCTCTCCCCACCGACCCGTTTCTCTCTCTCTCCACCGACCCGTTTCTCTCTCTCCATCGACCCGTTTCTCTCTCTCTCCATCGACCCGTTTCTCTCTCTCCCCACCGACTTGTTTCTCTCTCTCCACCGACCCGTTTCTCTCTCCCCATCGACCCGTTTCTCTCTCTCCCCACCGACTTGTTTCTCTCTCTCCACCGACCCATTTCTCTCTCCCCATCGACCCGTTTCTCTCTCTCTCCACCGACCCGTTTCTCTCTCTCCATCGACCCGTTTCTCTCTCTCCCCACCGACCCGTTTCTCTCTCTCTCCATCGACCCGTTTCTCTCTCTCTCCATCGACCCGTTTCTCTCTCTCTCCACCGACTTGTTTCTCTCTCCCCATCGACCCGTTTCTCTCTCTCTCCATCGACCCGTTTCTCTCTCTCTCCACCGACTTGTTTCTCTCTCCCCATCGACCCGTTTCTCTCTCTCTCCATCGACCCGTTTCTCTCTCTCTCCATCGACCCGTTTCTCTCTCTCCCCACCGACTTGTTTCTCTCTCCCCACCGACTTGTTTCTCTCTCCCCATCGACCCGTTTCTCTCTCTCCCCACCGACCCGTTTCTCTCTCTCCATCGACCCGTTTCTCTCTCTCCCCACCGACCCGTTTCTCTCTCTCTCCATCGACCCGTTTCTCTCTCTCTCCATCGACCCGTTTCTCTCTCTCTCCACCGACCCGTTTCTCTCTCCCCATCGACCCGTTTCTCTCTCTCCCCACCGACTTGTTTCTCTCTCTCCACCGACTCGTTTCTCTCTCTCCATCGACCCGTTTCTCTCTCTCGCCACCGACCCGTTTCTCTCTCTCTCCATCGACCCGTTTCTCTCTCTCTCCATCGACTCGTTTCTCTCTCTCCCCACCGTCCCGTTTCTCTCTCTCTCCATCGACCCGTTTCTCTCTCTCTCCATCGACTCGTTTCTCTCTCTCCCCACCGTCCCGTTTCTCTCTCTCCCCACCGACCCGTTTCTCTCTCTCCCCATCGACCCGTTTCTCTCTCTCTCCATCGACTCGTTTCTCTCTCTCCCTATCGACCCGTTTCTCTCTCTCCCTATCGACCCGTTTCTCTCTCTCTCCATCGACCCGTTTCTCTCTCTCCCCACCGACTTGTTTCTCTCTCTCCCCATCGACCCGTTTCTCTCTCTCCCCATCGACCCGTTTCTCTCTCTCCCCATCGACCCATTTCGCTCTCTCCCCATCGACCCGTTTCGCTCTCTCCCCACTGACCCGTTTCTCTCTCTCCCCATCGACTCGCTTCTCTCTCTCCCCATCGACCCGTTTCTCTCTCTCCCCATCGACGCGTTTCTCTCTCTCCCCATCGACTCGTTTCTCTCTCTCCCCATCGACTCATTTCTCTCTCTCCCCATCGACCCGTTTCTCTCTCTCCCCATCGACTCATTTCTCTCTCTCCCCATCGACCCGTTTCTCTCTCTCCCCATCGACTCGTTTCTCTCTCTCCCCACCGACCCGTTTCTCTCTCTCCCCATCGACTCGTTTCTCTCTCTCCCCATCGACCCGTTTCTCTCTCTCCCCATCGACTCATTTCTCTCTCTCCCCATCGACCCGTTTCTCTCTCTCCCCATCGACTCGTTTCTCTCTCTCCCCATCGACCCGTTTCTCTCTCTCCCCATCGACTCGTTTCTCTCTCTCCCCATCGACTCGTTTCTCTCTCTCCCCATCGACTCGTTTCTCTCTCTCCCCACCGACTCGTTTCTCTCTCTCCCCATCGACTCATTTCTCTCTCTCCCCATCGACTTGTTTCTCTCTCTCCCCATCGACCCGTTTCTCTCTCTCCCCATCGACCCGTTTCTCTCTCTCCCCATCGACTCGTTTCTCTCTCTCCCCATCGACTTGTTTCTCTCTCTCTCCCCATCGACTCGTTTCTCTCTCTCCCCACCGACCCGTTTCTCTCTCTCCCCATCGACTCGTTTCTCTCTCTCCATCGACTTGTTTCTCTCTCCCCATCGACCCGTTTCTCTCTCTCCCCATCGACTCGTTTCTCTCTCTCCATCAACCTGTTTCTCTCTCTCTCCATCGACCCGTTTCTCTCTCCCCATCGACTTGTTTCTCTCTCTCTCCATCGACCCGTTTCTCTCTCTCCATCGACTTGTTTCTCTCTCTCCCCATCGACCCGTTTCTCTCTCTCCCCACCGACTTGTTTCTCTCTCTCTCCCCATCGACCCGTTTCTCTCTCTCCCCATCGACTCGTTTCTCTCTCTCCCCACCGACTTGTTTCTCTCTCTCTCCCCATCGACTCGTTTCTCTCTCTCCCCATCAACTCGTTTCTCTCTCTCCCCATCGACCCGTTTCTCTCTCTCCCCATCGACTCGTTTCTCTCTCTCCCCATCGACTCGTTTCTCTCTCTCTCCATCGACTGGTTTCTCTCTCCCCATCGACTTATTTCTCTCTCCCCATCGACCCGTTTCTCTCTCTCCCCATCGACTCGTTTCTCTCTCTCCCCACCGACCCATTTCTCTCTCTCCCCATCGACCCGTTTCTCTCTCTCCCCATCGACCCGTTTCTCTCTCTCCCCATCGACTCGTTTCTCTCTCTCCCCATTGACTCGTTTCTCTCTCTCCCCATCGACCCGTTTCTCTCTCTCCCCACCGACTTGTTTCTCTCTCCCCATCGACTCGTTTCTCTCTCTCCCCACCGACTTGTTTCTCTCTCCCCACCGACCCATTTCTCTCTCTCTCTCCATCGACCCATTTCTCTCTCTCCCCACCGACTTGTTTCTCTCTCCCCATCGACCCGTTTCTCTCTCTCCACCGACTTGTTTCTCGCTCCCCATCGACCCGTTTCTCTCTCTCCCCACCTACCCGTTTCTCTCTCTCCATCGACCCGTTTCTCTCTCTCCCCACTGACCCGTTTCTCTCTCTCTCCATCGACCCGTTTCTCTCTCTCCCCACCGACCCGTTTCTCTCTCTCCCCATCGACCCGTTTCTCTCTCTCCCCACTGACCCGTTTCTCTCTCTCTCCATCGACCCGTTTCTCTCTCTCCCCATCGACTTGTTTCTCTCTCCCCACCGTCCCGTTTCTCTCTCTCCCCACCGACCCGTTTCTCTCCCTCCCCATCGACCCGTTTCTCTCTCTCCCCACTGACCCGTTTCTCTCTCTCCCCATCGATCCGTTTCTCTCTCTCCCCATCGACTCGTTTCTCTCTCTCCCCATCGACACGTTTCTCTCTCTCTCCACCGACCCGTTTCTCTCTCTCTCCACCAATCCGTTTCTCTCTCTCTCCATCGACTTGTTTCTCTCTCCCCATCGACCCGTTTCTCTCTCTCCCCATCGACTCGTTTCTCTCTCTCCATCAACCTGTTTCTCTCTCGCTCCATCGACCCGTTTCTCTCTCCCCATCGACTTGTTTCTCTCTCTCTCCATCGACCCGTTTCTCTCTCTCCATCGACTTGTTTCTCTCTCTCCCCATCGACCCGTTTCTCTCTCTCCCCACCGACTTGTTTCTCTCTCTCTCCCCATCGACCCGTTTCTCTCTCTCCCCATCGACTCGTTTCTCTCTCTCCCCACCGACTTGTTTCTCTCTCTCTCCCCATCGACTCGTTTCTCTCTCTCCCCATCAACTCGTTTCTCTCTCTCCCCATCGACCCGTTTCTCTCTCTCCCCATCGACTCGTTTCTCTCTCTCCCCATCGACTCGTTTCTCTCTCTCTCCATCGACTGGTTTCTCTCTCCCCATCGACTTATTTCTCTCTCCCCATCGACCCGTTTCTCTCTCTCCCCATCGACTCGTTTCTCTCTCTCCCCACCGACCCATTTCTCTCTCTCCCCATCGACCCGTTTCTCTCTCTCCCCATCGACCCGTTTCTCTCTCTCCCCATCGACTCGTTTCTCTCTCTCCCCATCGACTCGTTTCTCTCTCTCCCCATCGACCCGTTTCTCTCTCTCCCCACCGACTTGTTTCTCTCTCCCCATCGACTCGTTTCTCTCTCTCCCCACCGACTTGTTTCTCTCTCCCCACCGACCCATTTCTCTCTCTCTCTCCATCGACCCATTTCTCTCTCTCCCCACCGACTTGTTTCTCTCTCCCCATCGACCCGTTTCTCTCTCTCCACCGACTTGTTTCTCGCTCCCCATCGACCCGTTTCTCTCTCTCCCCACCTACCCGTTTCTCTCTCTCCATCGACCCGTTTCTCTCTCTCCCCACTGACCCGTTTCTCTCTCTCTCCATCGACCCGTTTCTCTCTCTCCCCACCGACCCGTTTCTCTCTCTCCCCATCGACCCGTTTCTCTCTCTCCCCACTGACCCGTTTCTCTCTCTCTCCATCGACCCGTTTCTCTCTCTCCCCATCGACTTGTTTCTCTCTCCCCACCGTCCCGTTTCTCTCTCTCCCCACCGACCCGTTTCTCTCCCTCCCCATCGACCCGTTTCTCTCTCTCCCCACTGACCCGTTTCTCTCTCTCCCCATCGATCCGTTTCTCTCTCTCCCCATCGACTCGTTTCTCTCTCTCCCCATCGACACGTTTCTCTCTCTCTCCACCGACCCGTTTCTCTCTCTCTCCACCAATCCGTTTCTCTCTCTCTCCATCGACTCGTTTCTCTCTCTCCCCATCGACTCGTTTCTCTCTCTCCCCATCGACTCGTTTCTCTCTCTCCCCATCGACCCGTTTCTCTCTCTCCCCATCGACCCGTTTCTCTCTCTCTCCATCGACTCGTTTCTCTCTCTCCCCATCGACTCGTTTCTCTCTCTCCCCATCGACCCGTTTCTCTCTCTCCCCATCGACTCGTTTCTCTCTCTCCCCATCGACTCGTTTCTCTCTCTCCCCATCGACTCGTTTCTCTCTCTCCCCATCGACTCGTTTCTCTCTCTCCCCATCGACTCGTTTCTCTCTCTCCCCATCGACTCGTTTCTCTCTCTCCCCATCGACTCGTTTCTCTCTCTCCCCATCGACCCGTTTCTCTCTCTCCCCATCGACTCGTTTCTCTCTCTACCCATCGACTCGTTTCTCTCTCTCCCCACCGACTCGTTTCTCTCTCTCCCCATCGACTCATTTCTCTCTCTCCCCATCGACTCGTTTCTCTCTCTCCCCACCGACTCGTTTCTCTCTCTCCCCATCGACTCATTTCTCTCTCTCCCCATCGACTCGTTTCTCTCTCTCCCCATCGACTTGTTTCTCTCTCTCTCCCCATCGACTCGTTTCTCTCTCTCCCCACCGACCCGTTTCTCTCTCTCCCCATCGACTCGTTTCTCTCTCTCCCCACCGACTCGTTTCTCTCTCTCCCCATCGACTCATTTCTCTCTCTCCCCATCGACTCGTTTCTCTCTCTCCCCACCGACTCGTTTCTCTCTCTCCCCATCGACTCATTTCTCTCTCTCCCCATCGACTCGTTTCTCTCTCTCCCCATCGACTCGTTTCTCTCTCTCCCCATCGACTCGTTTCTCTCTCTCCATCGACTTGTTTCTCTCTCCCCATCGACCCGTTTCTCTCTCTCCCCATCGACTCGTTTCTCTCTCTCCATCAACCTGTTTCTCTCTCTCTCCATCGACCCGTTTCTCTCTCCCCATCGACTTGTTTCTCTCTCTCTCCATCGTCCCGTTTCTCTCTCTCCATCGACTTGTTTCTCTCTCTCCCCATCGACCCGTTTCTCTCTCTCCCCATCGACTCGTTTCTCTCTCTCCCCACCGACTTGTTTCTCTCTCTCTCCCCATCGACTCGTTTCTCTCTCTCCCCATCAACTCGTTTCTCTCTCTCCCCACCGACTCGTTTCTCTCTCCCCATCGACCCGTTTCTCTCTCTCCCCATCGACTCGTTTCTCTCTCTCCCCATCGACTCGTTTCTCTCTCTCCCCATCGACTCGTTTCTCTCTCTCCCCATTGACTCGTTTCTCTCTCTCTCCATCGACTGGTTTCTCTCTCCCCATCGACTTGTTTCTCTCTCCCCATCGACCCGTTTCTCTCTCTCCCCATCGACTCGTTTCTCTCTCTCCCCACCGACCCATTTCTCTCTCTCCCCATCGACCCGTTTCTCTCTCTCCCCATCGACCCGTTTCTCTCTCTCCCCATCGACTCGTTTCTCTCTCTCCCCATCGACTCGTTTCTCTCTCTCCCCATCGACCCGTTTCTCTCTCTCCCCATCGACTTGTTTCTCTCTCTCCCCATCGACCTGTTTCTCTCTCACTCCATCGACCCGTTTCTCTCTCTCCCCATCGACCTGTTTCTCTCTCACTCCATCGACTCGTTTCTCTCTCTTCCCACCGACTTGTTTCTCTCTCTCCCCATCGACTCATTTCTCTCTCCCCACCGACTTGTTTCTCTCTCCCCATCGACCCGTTTCTCTCTCTCCCCACCGACCCGTTTCTCTCTCCCCATCGACCCATTTCTCTCTCTCCCCATCGACTCGTTTCTCTCTCTCCATCGACCCGTTTCTCTCTCTCCCACCTACCCGTTTCTCTCTCTCTCCATCGACCCGTTTCTCCCTCTCTCCATCGACCCGTTTCTCTCTCTCTCCATCGACCCGTTTCTCTCTCTCTCCATCGACTCGTTTCTCTCTCCCCATCGACCCGTTTCTCTCTCTCCCCACCGACCCGTTTCTCTCTCTCCCCATCGACCCGTTTCTCTCTCTCCCCATCGAGCCGTTTCTCTCTCTCTCCATCGACTTGTTTCTCTCTCTCCCCATCGACCCGTTTCTCTCTCTCCCCACCGACCCGTTTCTCTCTCTCCCCATCGACCCGTTTCTCTCTCTCTCCATCGACTTGTTTCTCTCTCTCCATCGACCCGTTTCTCTCTCTCTCCATCGACTCGTTTCTCTCTCCCCATCGACCCGTTTCTCTCTCTCCCCACCGACCCGTTTCTCTCTCTCCCCACCGACCCGTTTCTCTCTCTCTCCATCGACTCGTTTCTCTCTCTCCATCGACTCGTTTCTCTCTCTCCCCATCGACCCGTTTCTCTCTCTCCCCATCGACCTGTTTCTCTCTCCCCACCGACCCGTTTCTCTCTCTCCCCATCGACTCGTTTCTCTCTCTCCCCACCGACCCGTTTCTCTCTCTCTCCATCGACTCGTTTCTCTCTCTCCCCATCGACTCGTTTCTCTCTCTCCCCATCGACCCGTTTCTCTCTCTCCCCATCGACCCGTTTCTCTCTCCCCACCGACCCGTTTCTCTCTCTCCCCACCGACTCGTTTCTCTCTCCCCATCGACCCGTTTCTCTCTTTCCCCATCGACTCGTTTCTCTCTCTCCCCACCGACCCGTTTCTCTCTCTCCCCATCGACCCGTTTCTCTCTCTCCCCATCGACCCGTTTCTCTCTCTCCCCATCGACTCGTTTCTCTCTCTCCCCACCGACCCGTTTCTCTCTCTCTCCCCATCGACTCGTTTCTCTCTCTCCCCACCGACCCGTTTCTCTCTCTCCCCATCGACTCGTTTCTCTCTCTCCATCGACTTGTTTCTCTCTCCCCATCGACCCGTTTCTCTCTCTCCCCATCGACTCGTTTCTCTCTCTCCATCAACCTGTTTCTCTCTCTCTCCATCGACCCGTTTCTCTCTCCCCATCGACTTGTTTCTCTCTCTCTCCATCGTCCCGTTTCTCTCTCTCCATCGACTTGTTTCTCTCTCTCCCCATCGACCCGTTTCTCTCTCTCCCCATCGACTCGTTTCTCTCTCTCCCCATCAACTCGTTTCTCTCTCTCCCCACCGACTCGTTTCTCTCTCCCCATCGACCCGTTTCTCTCTCTCCCCATCGACTCGTTTCTCTCTCTCCCCATCGACTCGTTTCTCTCTCTCCCCATCGACTCGTTTCTCTCTCTCCCCATCGACTCGTTTCTCTCTCTCCCCATCGACTCGTTTCTCTCTCTCTCCATCGACTGGTTTCTCTCTCCCCATCGACTTGTTTCTCTCTCCCCATCGACCCGTTTCTCTCTCTCCCCATCGACTCGTTTCTCTCTCTCCCCACCGACCCATTTCTCTCTCTCCCCATCGACCCGTTTCTCTCTCTCCCCATCGACCCGTTTCTCTCTCTCCCCATCGACTCGTTTCTCTCTCTCCCCATCGACTCGTTTCTCTCTCTCCCCATCGACCCGTTTCTCTCTCTCCCCATCGACTTGTTTCTCTCTCTCCCCATCGACCTGTTTCTCTCTCACTCCATCGACCCGTTTCTCTCTCTCCCCATCGACCTGTTTCTCTCTCACTCCATCGACTCGTTTCTCTCTCTTCCCACCGACTTGTTTCTCTCTCTCTCCACCGACTCGTTTCTCTCTCTCCCCATCGACCCATTTCTCTCTCTCCCCATCGACCCGTTTCTCTCTCTCCCCATCGACCTGTTTCTCTCTCACTCCATCGACTCGTTTCTCTCTCTTCCCACCGACTCGTTTCTCTCTCTCTCCACCGACTCGTTTCTCTCTCTCCCCATCGACTCGTTTCTCTCTGTCTCCATCGACTCGTTTCTCTCTCTCCCCATCGACCCGTTTCTCTCTCTCCCCATCGACTCGTTTCTCTCTCTCCCCATCGACCCGTTTCTCTCTCTCCCCACCGACTTGTTTCTCTCTCTCCCCATCGACTCGTTTCTCTCTCTCCCCATCGACCCGTTTCTCTCTCTCCCACTGACTTGTTTCTCTCTCTCCCCACTGACCCGTTTCTCTCTCTCCATCGACCCGTTTCTCTCTCTCCCCATCGACCCGTTTCTCTCTCTCTCACCGACCCGTTTCTCTCTCTCTCCATCGACCTGTTTCTCTCTCTCTCCATCGACCCGTTTCTCTCTCTCTCCATCGACTCGTTTCTCTCACCCCATCGACCCGTTTCTCTCTCTCCCCACCGACCCGTTTCTCTCTCTCCCCATCGACCCGTTTCTCTCTCTCTCCAGCGACTTGTTTCTCTCTCTCCATCGACCCGTTTCTCTCTCTCCCCATCGACCCGTTTCTCTCTCTCTCCATCGACTCGTTTCTCTCTCTCCCCATCGACCCGTTTCTCTCTCTCTCCACCGACCCGTTTCTCTCTCTCCATCGACCCGTTTCTCTCTCTCTCCATCGACCCGTTTCTCTCTCTCCCCACCGACTTGTTTCTCTCTCTCCACCGACCCGTTTCTCTCTCCCCATCGACCCGTTTCTCTCTCTCCCCACCGACTTGTTTCTCTCTCCCCACCGACCCGTTTCTCTCTCTCCCCATCGACCCGTTTCTCTCTCTCCCCACCGACCCGTTTCTCTCTCTCCATCGACCCGTTTCTCTCTCTCCCCACCGACCCGTTTCTCTCTCTCTCCATCGACCCGTTTCTCTCTCTCTCCATCGACCCGTTTCTCTCTCTCTCCACCGACCCGTTTCTCTCTCCCCATCGACCCGTTTCTCTCTCTCCCCACCGACTTGTTTCTCTCTCTCCACCGACTCGTTTCTCTCTCTCCATCGACCCGTTTCTCTCTCTCGCCACCGACCCGTTTCTCTCTCTCTCCATCGACCCGTTTCTCTCTCTCTCCATCGACTCGTTTCTCTCTCTCCCCACCGTCCCGTTTCTCTCTCTCTCCATCGACCCGTTTCTCTCTCTCTCCATCGACTCGTTTCTCTCTCTCCCCACCGTCCCGTTTCTCTCTCTCCCCACCGACCCGTTTCTCTCTCTCCCCATCGACCCGTTTCTCTCTCTCCCCATCGACCCATTTCGCTCTCTCCCCATCGACCCGTTTCGCTCTCTCCCCACTGACCCGTTTCTCTCTCTCCCCATCGACTCGCTTCTCTCTCTCCCCATCGACTCGTTTCTCTCTCTCCCCATCGACCCGTTTCTCTCTCTCCCCATCGACCCGTTTCTCTCTCTCTCCATCGACTCGTTTCTCTCTCTCCCAATTGACCCGTTTCTCTCTCTCCCTATCGACCCGTTTCTCTCTCTCTCCATCGACCCGTTTCTCTCTCTCCCCACCGACTTGTTTCTCTCTCTCCCCATCGACCCGTTTCTCTCTCTCCCCATCGACCCGTTTCTCTCTCTCCCCATCGACCCATTTCGCTCTCTCCCCACCGACCCGTTTCTCTCACTCCCCATCGACTCGTTTTTCTCTCTCCCCATCGACTCGTTTTTCTCTCTCCCCATCGACCCGTTTCTCTCTCTCCCCATCGACCCGTTTCTCTCTCTCCCCATCGACCCGTTTCGCTCTCTCCCCACCGACCCGTTTCTCTCTCTCCCCATCGACTCGTTTCTCTCTCTCCCCATGGACTCGTTTCTCTCTCTCCCCATCGACCCGTTTCTCTCTCTCCCCATCGACTCGTTTCTCTCACTCCCCATCGACCCGTTTCTCTCTCTCCCCACCGACCCGTTTCTCTCTCTCCCCACCGACTCGTTTCTCTCTCTCCCCACCGACTCTTTTCTCTCTCTCCCCATCGACTCATTTCTCTCTCTCCCCATCGACCCGTTTCTCTCTCTCCCCATCGACTCATTTCTCTCTCTCCCCACCGACTCATTTCTCTCTCTCCCCATCGACTCGTTTCTCTCTCTCCCCACCGACTCGTTTCTCTCTCTCCCCATCGACCCGTTTCTCTCTCTCCCCATCGACTCGTTTCTCTCTCTCCCCACCGACTCGTTTCTCTCTCTCCAGATCGACTCATTTCTCTCTCTCCCCATCGACTTGTTTCTCTCTCTCTCCCCATCGACTCGTTTCTCTCTCTCCCCATCGACTCGTTTCTCTCTCTCCCCATCGACCCGTTTCTCTCTCTCCCCATCGACTCGTTTCTCTCTCTCCCCATCGACCCGTTTCTCTCTCTCCCCATCGACTCGTGTCTCTCTCTCTCCATCGACTCGTTTCTCTCTCTCTCCATCGACGCTTTTCTCTCTCTCTCCATCGACCCGTTTCTCTCTCTCCCCACCGACTTGTTTCTCTCTCTCCCCATCGACCCGTTTCTCTCTCTCCCCATCGACCCGTTTCTCTCTCTCCCCATCGACCCATTTCGCTCTCTCCCCACCGACCCGTTTCTCTCACTCCCCATCGACTCGTTTTTCTCTCTCCCCATCGACTCGTTTTTCTCTCTCCCCATCGACCCGTTTCTCTCTCTCCCCATCGACCCGTTTCTCTCTCTCCCCATCGACCCGTTTCGCTCTCTCCCCACCGACCCGTTTCTCTCTCTCCCCATCGACTCGTTTCTCTCTCTCCCCATCGACTCGTTTCTCTCTCTCCCCATCGACCCGTTTCTCTCTCTCCCCATCGACTCGTTTCTCTCTCTCCCCATCGACCCGTTTCTCTCTCTCCCCATCGACCCGTTTCTCTCTCTCCCCACCGACTCGTTTCTCTCTCTCCCCACCGACTCTTTTCTCTCTCTCCCCATCGACTCGTTTCTCTCTCTCCCCATCGACCCGTTTCTCTCTCTCCCCACCGACTCGTTTCTCTCTCTCCCCATCGACCCGTTTCTCTCTCTCCCCATCGACCCGTTTCTCTCTCTCCCCATTGACCTGTTTCCCTCTCACTCCATCGACTCGTTTCTCTCTCTCCCCACTGACCCGTTTCTCTCTCCCCATCGACTCATTTCTCTCTCTCCCCATCGACTCATTTCTCTCTCTCCCCATCGACCCGTTTCTCTCTCTCCCCATCGACTCGTTTCTCTCTCTCCCCATCGACCCGTTTCTCTCTCTCCCCATCGACTCGTTTCTCTCACTCCCCATCGACCCGTTTCTCTCTCTCTCCATCGACTCGTTTCTCTCTCCCCATCGACTCGTTTCTCTCTCTCCATCGACCCGTTTCTCTCTCTCCCCATCGACTCGTTTCTCTCTCTCCATCGACCCGTTTCTCTCTCTCCCCATCGACTCGTTTCTCTCTCTCCATCGACTTGTTTCTCTCTCCCCATCGACCCGTTTCTCTCTCTCTCCATCGACCCGTTTCTCTCTCTCCCCATCGACTCGTTTTTCTCTCTCTCCCCATCGACTCGTTTCTCTCTCTCCCCATCGACTCGTTTCTCTCTCTCCCCATCAACTCGTTTCTCTCTCTCCCCATCGACCCGTTTCTCTCTCTCCCCATCGACTCGTTTCTCTCTCTCCCCATCGACCCGTTTCTCTCTCTCCCCATCGACTCGTGTCTCTCTCTCTCCATCGACTCGTTTCTCTCTCTCTCCATCGACCCTTTTCTCTCTCTCCCCATCGACCCGTTTCTCTCTCTCCCTATCGACCCGTTTCTCTCTCTCCCCATCGACCCGTTTCTGTCTCTCCCCATCGATTCGTTTCTCTCTCTCCCCATCGACCCGTTTCTCTCTCTCTCCATCGACTCGTTTCTCTCTCTCCCTATCGACCCGTTTCTCTCTCTCTCCATCGACTCGTTTCTCTCTCTCCCTATCGACCCGTTTCTCTCTCTCCCCATCGACCCGTTTCGCTCTCTCTCCATCGACTCGTTTCTCTCTCTCCCTATCGACCCGTTTCTCTCTCTCCCCATCGACCCGTTTCTGTCTCTCCCCATCGATTCGTTTCTCTCTCTCCCCATCGACCCGTTTCTCTCTCTCTCCATCGACCCGTTTCTCTCTCTCCCCATCGACCCGTTTCTCTCTCTCCCTATCGACCCCTTTCTCTCTCTCCCCATCGACCCTTTTCTCTCTCTCCCCATCGACCCGTTTCTCTCTCTCCCCATCGACTCGTTTCTCTCTCTCCCCATCGACCCGTTTCTCTCTCTCCCCATCGACCCGTTTCTCTCTCTCCCCATCGACCTGTTTCTCTCTCTCCCCATCGACCCGTTTCTCTCTCTCCCCATCGACTCATTTCTCTCTCTCCCCATCGACCCGTTTCTCTCTCTCCCCATCGACAAATTTCTCTCTCTCCCCATCGACCCGTTTCTCTCTCTCCCCATCGACCCATTTCTCTCTCTCTCCATCGACCCGTTTCTCTCTCTCCCCATCGACCCGTTTCTCTCTCTCTCCATCGACCCGTTTCTCTCTCTCCCCACCGACTTGTTTCTCTCTCTCCCCATCGACCCATTTCTCTCTCTCTCCATCGACCCGTTTCTCTCTCTCTCCATCGACCCGTTTCTCTCTCTCCCCACCGACTTGTTTCTCTCTCTCTCCATCGACCCGTTTCTCTCTCTCCCCACTGACCAGTTTCTCTCTCTCCCCATCGACCCGTTTCTCTCTCTCCCCATCGACCCGTTTCTCTCTCTCTCCATCGACCCGTTTCTCTCTCTCCCCACCGACTTGTTTCTCTCTCTCCCCATCGACCCGTTTCTCTCTCTCCCCATCGACCCGTTTCTCTCTCTCCCCACCGACTCGTTTCTCTCTCTCCCCATCGACCTGTTTGTCTCTCTCTCCATCGACTTGTTTCTCTCTCTCCCCATCGACCCGTTTCTCTCTCTCCCCATCGACTCGTTTCTCTCTCTCCCCATCGACCCGTTTCTCTCTCTCCCCATCCACCCGTTTCTCTCTCTCCCCATCGACTCGTTTCTCTCTCTCCCCATCGACCCGTTTCTCTCTCTTTCCATCGACCCGTTTCTCTCTCTCCCCATCGACTCGTTTCTCTCTCTCCCCATCGACCCGTTTCTCTCTCTCCCCACCGACTCGTTTCTCTCTCTCCCCATCGACCTGTTTGTCTCTCTCTCCATCGACTTGTTTCTCTCTCTCCCCATCGACCCGTTTCTCTCTCTCCCCATCGACTCGTTTCTCTCTCTCCCCATCGACTCATTTCTCTCTCTCCCCATCGACCCGTTTCTCTCTCTCCCCACCGACTTGTTTCTCTCTCTCCCCATCGACTCGTTTCTCTCTCTCCCCATCGACCCGTTTCTCTCTCTCCCACTGACTTGTTTCTCTCTCTCCCCACTGACCCGTTTCTCTCTCCCCATCGACCCGTTTCTCTCTCTCCCCATCGACTCGTTTCTCTCTCTCTCCATCGACCCGTTTCTCTCTCTCCCCATCGACCCGTTTCTCTCTCTCTCACCGACCCGTTTCTCTCTCTCTCCATCGACCTGTTTCTCTCTCTCTCCATCGACCCGTTTCTCTCTCTCTCCATCGACTCGTTTCTCTCACCCCATCGACCCGTTTCTCTCTCTCCCCACCGACCCGTTTCTCTCTCTCCCCATCGACCCGTTTCTCTCTCTCTCCATCGACTTGTTTCTCTCTCTCCATCGACCCGTTTCTCTCTCTCCCCATCGACCCGTTTCTCTCTCTCTCCATCGACCCGTTTCTCTCTCTCCCCACCGACTTGTTTCTCTCTCCCCACCGACTTGTTTCTCTCTCCCCACCGACTTGTTTCTCTCTCCCCACCGACCCGTTTCTCTCTCTCTCCACCGACCCGTTTCTCTCTCTCCATCGACCCGTTTCTCTCTCTCTCCATCGACCCGTTTCTCTCTCTCCCCACCGACTTGTTTCTCTCTCTCCACCGACCCGTTTCTCTCTCCCCATCGACCCGTTTCTCTCTCTCCCCACCGACTTGTTTCTCTCTCTCCACCGACCCATTTCTCTCTCCCCATCGACCCGTTTCTCTCTCTCTCCACCGACCCGTTTCTCTCTCTCCATCGACCCGTTTCTCTCTCTCCCCACCGACCCGTTTCTCTCTCTCTCCATCGACCCGTTTCTCTCTCTCTCCATCGACCCGTTTCTCTCTCTCTCCACCGACTTGTTTCTCTCTCCCCATCGACCCGTTTCTCTCTCTCTCCATCGACCCGTTTCTCTCTCTCTCCACCGACTTGTTTCTCTCTCCCCATCGACCCGTTTCTCTCTCTCTCCATCGACCCGTTTCTCTCTCTCTCCATCGACCCGTTTCTCTCTCTCCCCACCGACTTGTTTCTCTCTCCCCACCGACTTGTTTCTCTCTCCCCATCGACCCGTTTCTCTCTCTCCCCACCGACCCGTTTCTCTCTCTCCATCGACCCGTTTCTCTCTCTCCCCACCGACCCGTTTCTCTCTCTCTCCATCGACCCGTTTCTCTCTCTCTCCATCGACCCGTTTCTCTCTCTCTCCACCGACCCGTTTCTCTCTCCCCATCGACCCGTTTCTCTCTCTCCCCACCGACTTGTTTCTCTCTCTCCACCGACTCGTTTCTCTCTCTCCATCGACCCGTTTCTCTCTCTCGCCACCGACCCGTTTCTCTCTCTCTCCATCGACCCGTTTCTCTCTCTCTCCATCGACTCGTTTCTCTCTCTCCCCACCGTCCCGTTTCTCTCTCTCTCCATCGACCCGTTTCTCTCTCTCTCCATCGACTCGTTTCTCTCTCTCCCCACCGTCCCGTTTCTCTCTCTCCCCACCGACCCGTTTCTCTCTCTCCCCATCGACCCGTTTCTCTCTCTCTCCATCGACTCGTTTCTCTCTCTCCCTATCGACCCGTTTCTCTCTCTCCCTATCGACCCGTTTCTCTCTCTCTCCATCGACCCGTTTCTCTCTCTCCCCACCGACTTGTTTCTCTCTCTCCCCATCGACCCGTTTCTCTCTCTCCCCATCGACCCGTTTCTCTCTCTCCCCATCGACCCATTTCGCTCTCTCCCCATCGACCCGTTTCGCTCTCTCCCCACTGACCCGTTTCTCTCTCTCCCCATCGACTCGCTTCTCTCTCTCCCCATCGACTCGTTTCTCTCTCTCCCCATCGACCCGTTTCTCTCTCTCCCCATCGACCCGTTTCTCTCTCTCTCCATCGACTCGTTTCTCTCTCTCCCAATTGACCCGTTTCTCTCTCTCCCTATCGACCCGTTTCTCTCTCTCTCCATCGACCCGTTTCTCTCTCTCCCCACCGACTTGTTTCTCTCTCTCCCCATCGACCCGTTTCTCTCTCTCCCCATCGACCCGTTTCTCTCTCTCCCCATCGACCCATTTCGCTCTCTCCCCACCGACCCGTTTCTCTCACTCCCCATCGACTCGTTTTTCTCTCTCCCCATCGACTCGTTTTTCTCTCTCCCCATCGACCCGTTTCTCTCTCTCCCCATCCACCCGTTTCTCTCTCTCCCCATCGACCCGTTTCGCTCTCTCCCCACCGACCCGTTTCTCTCTCTCCCCATCGACTCGTTTCTCTCTCTCCCCATGGACTCGTTTCTCTCTCTCCCCATCGACCCGTTTCTCTCTCTCCCCATCGACTCGTTTCTCTCTCTCCCCATCGACCCGTTTCTCTCTCTCCCCATCGACCCGTTTCTCTCTCTCCCCACCGACTCGTTTCTCTCTCTCCCCACCGACTCTTTTCTCTCTCTCCCCATCGACTCATTTCTCTCTCTCCCCATCGACCCGTTTCTCTCTCTCCCCATCGACTCATTTCTCTCTCTCCCCACCGACTCATTTCTCTCTCTCCCCATCGACTCGTTTCTCTCTCTCCCCATCGACCCGTTTCTCTCTCTCCCCATCGACTCATTTCTCTCTCTCCCCACCGACTCATTTCTCTCTCTCCCCATCGACTCGTTTCTCTCTCTCCCCACCGACTCGTTTCTCTCTCTCCCCATCGACCCGTTTCTCTCTCTCCCCATCGACTCGTTTCTCTCTCTCCCCACCGACTCGTTTCTCTCTCTCCAGATCGACTCATTTCTCTCTCTCCCCATCGACTTGTTTCTCTCTCTCTCCCCATCGACTCGTTTCTCTCTCTCCCCATCGACTCGTTTCTCTCTCTCCCCATCGAACCGTTTCTCTCTCTCCCCATCGACTCGTTTCTCTCTCTCCCCATCGACCCGTTTCTCTCTCTCCCCATCGACTCGTGTCTCTCTCTCTCCATCGACTCGTTTCTCTCTCTCTCCATCGACGCTTTTCTCTCTCTCTCCATCGACCCGTTTCTCTCTCTCCCCACCGACTTGTTTCTCTCTCTCCCCATCGACCCGTTTCTCTCTCTCCCCATCGACCCGTTTCTCTCTCTCCCCATCGACCCATTTCGCTCTCTCCCCACCGACCCGTTTCTCTCACTCCCCATCGACTCGTTTTTCTCTCTCCCCATCGACTCGTTTTTCTCTCTCCCCATCGACCCGTTTCTCTCTCTCCCCATCGACCCGTTTCTCTCTCTCCCCATCGACCCGTTTCGCTCTCTCCCCACCGACCCGTTTCTCTCTCTCCCCATCGACTCGTTTCTCTCTCTCCCCATCGACTCGTTTCTCTCTCTCCCCATCGACCCGTTTCTCTCTCTCCCCATCGACTCGTTTCTCTCTCTCCCCATCGACCCGTTTCTCTCTCTCCCCATCGACCCGTTTCTCTCTCTCCCCACCGACTCGTTTCTCTCTCTCCCCACCGACTCTTTTCTCTCTCTCCCCATCGACTCATTTCTCTCTCTCCCCATCGACCCGTTTCTCTCTCTCCCCATCGACTCATTTCTCTCTCTCCCCACCGACTCATTTCTCTCTCTCCCCATCGACTCGTTTCTCTCTCTCCCCACCGACTCGTTTCTCTCTCTCCCCATCGACCCGTTTCTCTCTCTCCCCATCGACCCGTTTCTCTCTCTCCCCATTGACCTGTTTCCCTCTCACTCCATCGACTCGTTTCTCTCTCTCCCCACTGACCCGTTTCTCTCTCCCCATCGACTCATTTCTCTCTCTCCCCATCGACTCATTTCTCTCTCTCCCCATCGACCCGTTTCTCTCTCTCCCCATCGACTCGTTTCTCTCTCTCCCCATCGACCCGTTTCTCTCTCTCCCCATCGACTCGTTTCTCTCACTCCCCATCGACCCGTTTCTCTCTCTCTCCATCGACTCGTTTCTCTCTCCCCATCGACTCGTTTCTCTCTCTCCATCGACCCGTTTCTCTCTCTCCCCATCGACTCGTTTCTCTCTCTCCATCGACCCGTTTCTCTCTCTCCCCATCGACTCGTTTCTCTCTCTCCATCGACTTGTTTCTCTCTCCCCATCGACCCGTTTCTCTCTCTCTCCATCGACCCGTTTCTCTCTCTCCCCATCGACTCGTTTTTCTCTCTCTCCCCATCGACTCGTTTCTCTCTCTCCCCATCGACTCGTTTCTCTCTCTCCCCATCGACTCGTTTCTCTCTCTCCCCATCGACCCGTTTCTCTCTCTCCCCATCGACTCGTTTCTCTCTCTCCCCATCGACCCGTTTCTCTCTCTCCCCATCGACTCGTGTCTCTCTCTCTCCATCGACTCGTTTCTCTCTCTCTCCATCGACCCTTTTCTCTCTCTCCCCATCGACCCGTTTCTCTCTCTCCCTATCGACCCGTTTCTCTCTCTCCCCATCGACCCGTTTCTGTCTCTCCCCATCGATTCGTTTCTCTCTCTCCCCATCGATCCGTTTCTCTCTCTCTCCATCGACTCGTTTCTCTCTCTCCCTATCGACCCGTTTCTCTCTCTCTCCATCGACTCGTTTCTCTCTCTCCCTATCGACCCGTTTCTCTCTCTCCCCATCGACCCGTTTCGCTCTCTCTCCATCGACTCGTTTCTCTCTCTCCCTATCGACCCGTTTCTCTCTCTCCCCATCGACCCGTTTCTGTCTCTCCCCATCGATTCGTTTCTCTCTCTCCCCATCGACCCGTTTCTCTCTCTCTCCATCGACCCGTTTCTCTCTCTCCCCATCGACCCGTTTCTCTCTCTCCCTATCGACCCCTTTCTCTCTCTCCCCATCGACCCTTTTCTCTCTCTCCCCATCGACCCGTTTCTCTCTCTCCCCATCGACTCGTTTCTCTCTCTCCCCATCGACCCGTTTCTCTCTCTCCCCATCGACCCGTTTCTCTCTCTCCCCATCGACCTGTTTCTCTCTCTCCCCATCGACCCGTTTCTCTCTCTCCCCATCGACTCATTTCTCTCTCTCCCCATCGACCCGTTTCTCTCTCTCTCCATCGACCCTTTTCTCTCTCTCCCCATCGACCCGTTTCTCTCTCTCCCTATCGACCCGTTTCTCTCTCTCCCCATCGACCCGTTTCTGTCTCTCCCCATCGATTCGTTTCTCTCTCTCCCCATCGACCCGTTTCTCTCTCTCTCCATCGACTCGTTTCTCTCTCTCCCTATCGACCCGTTTCTCTCTCTCCCCATCGACCCGTTTCGCTCTCTCTCCATCGACTCGTTTCTCTCTCTCCCTATCGACCCGTTTCTCTCTCTCCCCATCGACCCGTTTCTGTCTCTCCCCATCGATTCGTTTCTCTCTCTCCCCATCGACCCGTTTCTCTCTCTCTCCATCGACCCGTTTCTCTCTCTCCCCATCGACCCGTTTCTCTCTCTCCCTATCGACCCCTTTCTCTCTCTCCCCATCGACCCTTTTCTCTCTCTCCCCATCGACCCGTTTCTCTCTCTCCCCATCGACTCGTTTCTCTCTCTCCCCATCGACCCGTTTCTCTCTCTCCCCATCGACCCGTTTCTCTCTCTCCCCATCGACCTGTTTCTCTCTCTCCCCATCGACCCGTTTCTCTCTCTCCCCATCGACTCATTTCTCTCTCTCCCCATCGACCCGTTTCTCTCTCTCCCCATCGACAAATTTCTCTCTCTCCCCATCGACCCGTTTCTCTCTCTCCCCATCGACCCGTTTCTCTCTCTCTCCATCGACCCGTTTCTCTCTCTCCCCATCGACCCGTTTCTCTCTCTCTCCATCGACCCGTTTCTCTCTCTCCCCACCGACTTGTTCCTCTCTCTCCCCATCGACCCATTTCTCTCTCTCTCCATCGACCCGTTTCTCTCTCTCTCCATCGACCCGTTTCTCTCTCTCTCCATCGACCTGTTTCTCTCTCTCTCCATCGACCCGTTTCTCTCTCTCTCCATCGACTCGTTTCTCTCACCCCATCGACCCGTTTCTCTCTCTCCCCACCGACCCGTTTCTCTCTCTCCCCATCGACCCGTTTCTCTCTCTCTCCATCGACTTGTTTCTCTCTCTCCATCGACCCGTTTCTCTCTCTCCCCATCGACCCGTTTCTCTCTCTCTCCATCGACTCGTTTCTCTCTCTCCCCACCGACCCGTTTCTCTCTCTCTCCATCGACCCGTTTCTCTCTCTCCCCATCGACCCGTTTCTCTCTCTCTCCATCGACCCATTTCTCTCTCTCCCCACCGACCCGTTTCTCTCTTTCCCCATCGACTCGTTTCTCTCTCTCTCCATCGATCCGTTTCTCTCTCTCCCCACCGACTTGTTTCTCTCTCCCCACCGACTTGTTTCTCTCTCCCCACCGACCCGTTTCTCTCTCTCTCCACCGACACGTTTCTCTCTCTCCATCGACCCGTTTCTCTCTCTCCCCATCGACCCGTTTCTCTCTCTCCCCACCGACTTGTTTCTCTCTCTCCACCGACCCGTTTCTCTCTCCCCATCGACCCGTTTCTCTCTCTCCCCACCGACTTGTTTCTCTCTCTCCACCGACGCATTTCTCTCTCCCCATCGACCCGTTTCTCTCTCTCTCCACCGACCCGTTTCTCTCTCTCCATCGACCCATTTCTCTCTCTCTCCATCGACCCGTTTCTCTCTCTCCCCACCGACTTGTTTCTCTCTCTCCACCGACCCGTTTCTCTCTCTCCCCACCGACTTGTTTCTCTCTCTCCACCGACCCATTTCTCTCTCCCCATCGACCCGTTTCTCTCTCTCTCCACCGACCCATTTCTCTCTCCCCATCGACCCGTTTCTCTCTCTCTCCACCGACCCGTTTCTCTCTCTCCATCGACCCATTTCTCTCTCTCTCCATCGACCCGTTTCTCTCTCTCCCCACCGACTTGTTTCTCTCTCTCCATCGACCCGTTTCTCTCTCTCCCCACCGACTTGTTTCTCTCTCTCCACCGACCCATTTCTCTCTCTCCATCGACCCGTTTCTCTCTCTCCCCACCGACTTGTTTCTCTCTCCCCATCGACCCGTTTCTCTCTCTCCCCATCGACTTGTTTCTCTCTCCCCATCGACCCGTTTCTCTCTCTCCCCATCGACCCGTTTCTCTCTCTCCCCACCGACCCGTTTCTCTCTCTCCCCATCGACCCGTTTCTCTCTCTCCCCACCGACCCGTTTCTCTCTCTCCATCGACCCGTTTCTCTCTCTCCCCACCGACCCGTTTCTCTCTCTCTCCATCGACCCGTTTCTCTCTCTCTCCATCGACCCGTTTCTCTCTCTCTCCACCGACCCGTTTCTCTCTCCCCACTGACCCGTTTCTCTCTCTCCCCATCGACTCGCTTCTCTCTCTCCCCATCGACTCGTTTCTCTCTCTCCCCATCGACCCGTTTCTCTCTCTCCCCATCGACCCGTTTCTCTCTCTCTCCATCGACTCGTTTCTCTCTCTCCCAATTGACCCGTTTCTCTCTCTCCCTATCGACCCGTTTCTCTCTCTCTCCATCGACCCGTTTCTCTCTCTCCCCACCGACTTGTTTGTCTCTCTCCCCATCGACCCGTTTCTCTCTCTCCCCATCGACCCGTTTCTCTCTCTCCCCATCGACCCATTTCGCTCTCTCCCCACCGACCCGTTTCTCTCACTCCCCATCGACTCGTTTTTCTCTCTCCCCATCGACTCGTTTTTCTCTCTCCCCATCGACCCGTTTCTCTCTCTCCCCATCGACCCGTTTCTCTCTCTCCCCATCGACCCGTTTCGCTCTCTCCCCACCGACCCGTTTCTCTCTCTCCCCATCGACTCGTTTCTCTCTCTCCCCATGGACTCGTTTCTCTCTCTCCCCATCGACCCGTTTCTCTCTCTCCCCATCGACTCGTTTCTCTCTCTCCCCATCGACCCGTTTCTCTCTCTCCCCATCGACCCGTTTCTCTCTCTCCTCACCGACTCGTTTCTCTCTCTCCCCACCGACTCTTTTCTCTCTCTCCCCATCGACTCATTTCTCTCTCTCCCCATCGACCCATTTCTCTCTCTCCCCATCGACTCATTTCTCTCTCTCCCCACCGACTCATTTCTCTCTCTCCCCATCGACTCGTTTCTCTCTCTCCCCACCGACTCGTTTCTCTCTCTCCCCATCGACCCGTTTCTCTCTCTCCCCATCGACTCGTTTCTCTCTCTCCCCACCGACTCGTTTCTCTCTCTCCAGATCGACTCATTTCTCTCTCTCCCCATCGACTTGTTTCTCTCTCTCTCCCCATCGACTCGTTTCTCTCTCTCCCCATCGACTCGTTTCTCTCTCTCCCCATCGACCCGTTTCTCTCTCTCCCCATCGACTCGTTTCTCTCTCTCCCCATCGACCCGTTTCTCTCTCTCCCCATCGACTCGTGTCTCTCTCTCTCCATCGACTCGTTTCTCTCTCTCTCCATCGACGCTTTTCTCTCTCTCTCCATCGGCCCGTTTCTCTCTCTCCCCACCGACCCATTTCTCTCTCTCCCCACCGACTCATTTCTCTCTCTCCCCATCGACTCGTTTCTCTCTCTCCCCACCGACTCGTTTCTCTCTCTCCCCACCGACCCGTTTCTCTCACTCCCCATCGACTCGTTTTTCTCTCTCCCCATCGACTCGTTTCTCTCTCTCCCCATCGACCCGTTTCTCTCTCTCCCCATCGACTCGTTTCTCTCTCTCCCCACCGACTCGTTTCTCTCTCTCCAGATCGACTCATTTCTCTCTCTCCCCATCGACTTGTTTCTCTCTCTCTCCCCATCGACTCGTTTCTCTCTCTCCCCATCGACTCGTTTCTCTCTCTCCCCATCGACCCATTTCTCTCTCTCCCCATCGACTCGTTTCTCTCTCTCCCCATCGACCCGTTTCTCTCTCTCCCCATCGACTCGTGTCTCTCTCTCTCCATCGACTCGTTTCTCTCTCTCTCCATCGACGCTTTTCTCTCTCTCTCCATCGACCCGTTTCTCTCTCTCCCCACCGACTTGTTTCTCTCTCTCCCCATCGACCCGTTTCTCTCTCTCCCCATCGACCCGTTTCTCTCTCTCCCCATCGACCCGTTTCGCTCTCTCCCCACCGACCCGTTTCTCTCACTCCCCATCGACTCGTTTTTCTCTCTCCCCATCGACTCGTTTTTCTCTCTCCCCATCGACCCGTTTCTCTCTCTCCCCATCGACCCGTTTCTCTCTCTCCCCATCGACCCGTTTCGCTCTCTCCCCACCGACCCGTTTCTCTCTCTCCCCATCGACTCGTTTCTCTCTCTCCCCATCGACCCGTTTCTCTCTCTCCCCATCGACTCGTTTCTCTCTCTCCCCATCGACCCGTTTCTCTCTCTCCCCATCGACCCGTTTCTCTCTCTCCCCACCGACTCGTTTCTCTCTCTCCCCACCGACTCTTTTCTCTCTCTCCCCATCGACTCATTTCTCTCTCTCCCCATCGACCCGTTTCTCTCTCTCCCCATCGACTCATTTCTCTCTCTCCCCACCGACTCATTTCTCTCTCTCCCCATCGACTCGTTTCTCTCTCTCCCCACCGACTCGTTTCTCTCTCTCCCCATCGACCCGTTTCTCTCTCTCCCCATCGACCCGTTTCTCTCTCTCCCCATTGACCTGTTTCCCTCTCACTCCATCGACTCGTTTCTCTCTCTCCCCACTGACCCGTTTCTCTCTCCCCATCGACTCATTTCTCTCTCTCCCCATCGACTCATTTCTCTCTCTCCCCATCGACCCGTTTCTCTCTCTCCCCATCGACTCGTTTCTCTCTCTCCCCATCGACCCGTTTCTCTCTCTCCCCATCGACTCATTTCTCTCTCTCCCCATCGACTTGTTTCTCTCTCTCTCCCCATCGACTCGTTTCTCTCTCTCCCCATCGACTCGTTTCTCTCTCTCCCCATCGACCCGTTTCTCTCTCTCCCCATCGACTCGTTTCTCTCTCTCCCCATCGACCCGTTTCTCTCTCTCCCCATCGACTCGTGTCTCTCTCTCTCCATCGACTCGTTTCTCTCTCTCTCCATCGACGCTTTTCTCTCTCTCTCCATCGACCCGTTTCTCTCTCTCCCCACCGACTTGTTTCTCTCTCTCCCCATCGACCCGTTTCTCTCTCTCCCCATCGACCCGTTTCTCTCTCTCCCCATCGACCCATTTCGCTCTCTCCCCACCGACCCGTTTCTCTCACTCCCCATCGACTCGTTTTTCTCTCTCCCCATCGACTCGTTTTTCTCTCTCCCCATCGACCCGTTTCTCTCTCTCCCCATCGACCCGTTTCTCTCTCTCCCCATCGACCCGTTTCGCTCTCTCCCCACCGACCCGTTTCTCTCTCTCCCCATCGACTCGTTTCTCTCTCTCCCCATCGACTCGTTTCTCTCTCTCCCCATCGACCCGTTTCTCTCTCTCCCCATCGACTCGTTTCTCTCTCTCCCCATCGACCCGTTTCTCTCTCTCCCCATCGACCCGTTTCTCTCTCTCCCCACCGACTCGTTTCTCTCTCTCCCCACCGACTCTTTTCTCTCTCTCCCCATCGACTCATTTCTCTCTCTCCCCATCGACCCGTTTCTCTCTCTCCCCATCGACTCATTTCTCTCTCTCCCCACCGACTCATTTCTCTCTCTCCCCATCGACTCGTTTCTCTCTCTCCCCACCGACTCGTTTCTCTCTCTCCCCATCGACCCGTTTCTCTCTCTCCCCATCGACCCGTTTCTCTCTCTCCCCATTGACCTGTTTCCCTCTCACTCCATCGACTCGTTTCTCTCTCTCCCCACTGACCCGTTTCTCTCTCCCCATCGACTCATTTCTCTCTCTCCCCATCGACTCATTTCTCTCTCTCCCCATCGACCCGTTTCTCTCTCTCCCCATCGACTCGTTTCTCTCTCTCCCCATCGACCCGTTTCTCTCTCTCCCCATCGACTCGTTTCTCTCACTCCCCATCGACCCGTTTCTCTCTCTCTCCATCGACTCGTTTCTCTCTCCCCATCGACTCGTTTCTCTCTCTCCATCGACCCGTTTCTCTCTCTCCCCATCGACTCGTTTCTCTCTCTCCATCGACCCGTTTCTCTCTCTCCCCATCGACTCGTTTCTCTCTCTCCATCGACTTGTTTCTCTCTCCCCATCGACCCGTTTCTCTCTCTCTCCATCGACCCGTTTCTCTCTCTCCCCATCGACTCGTTTTTCTCTCTCTCCCCATCGACTCGTTTCTCTCTCTCCCCATCGACTCGTTTCTCTCTCTCCCCATCGACTCGTTTCTCTCTCTCCCCATCGACCCGTTTCTCTCTCTCACCATCGACTCGTTTCTCTCTCTCCCCATCGACCCGTTTCTCTCTCTCCCCATCGACTCGTGTCTCTCTCTCTCCATCGACTCGTTTCTCTCTCTCTCCATCGACCCTTTTCTCTCTCTCCCCATCGACCCGTTTCTCTCTCTCCCTATCGACCCGTTTCTCTCTCTCCCCATCGACCCGTTTCTGTCTCTCCCCATCGATTCGTTTCTCTCTCTCCCCATCGACCCGTTTCTCTCTCTCTCCATCGACTCGTTTCTCTCTCTCCCTATCGACCCGTTTCTCTCTCTCCCCATCGACCCGTTTCTCTCTCTCCCCATCGACCCCTTTCTCTCTCTCCCCATCGACCCTTTTCTCTCTCTCCCCATCGACCCGTTTCTCTCTCTCCCCACCGACTTGTTTCTCTCTCTCCCCATCGACCCGTTTCTCTCTCTCTCCATCGACCCGTTTCTCTCTCTCTCCATCGACCCGTTTCTCTCTCTCCCCACCGACTTGTTTCTCTCTCTCTCCATCGACCCTTTTCTCTCTCTCTCCATCGACCCGTTTCTCTCTCTCCCCATCGACCCGTTTCTCTCTCTCCCCACCGACTTGTTTCTCTCTCTCCCCATCGACCCGTTTCTCTCTCTCCCCATCGACCCGTTTCTCTCTCTCCCCACCGACTCGTTTCTCTCTCTCCCCATCGACCTGTTTGTCTCTCTCTCCATCGACTTGTTTCTCTCTCTCCCCATCGACCCGTTTCTCTCTCTCCCCATCGACTCGTTTCTCTCTCTCCCCATCGACCCGTTTCTCTCTCTCCCCATCCACCCGTTTCTCTCTCTCCCCATCGACTAGTTTCTCTCTCTCCCCATCGACCCGTTTCTCTCTCTTTCCATCGACCCGTTTCTCTCTCTCCCCACCGACTTGTTTCTCTCTCCCCATCGACCCGTTTCTCTCTCTCCCCATCGACCCATTTCTCTCTTTCTCCACCGACCCATTTCTCTCTCTCCCCACCGACTCGTTTCTCTCTCTCCCCACCGACTCGTTTCTCTCTCTCCCCAGCGACTCATTTCTCTCTCTCCCCATCGACTCGTTTCTCTCTCTCCCCATCGACCCGTTTCTCTCTCTCCCCATCGACTCGTTTCTCTCTCTCCCCATCGACCCATTTCTCTCTCTCCCCACCGACTCATTTCTCTCTCTCCCCATCGACTCGTTTCTCTCTCTCCCCACCGACTCGTTTCTCTCTCTCCCCATCGACCCGTTTCTCTCTCTCCCCATCGACTCGTTTCTCTCTCTCCCCACCGACTCGTTTCTCTCTCTCCCCATCGACCCGTTTCTCTCTCTCCCCATCGACTCATTTCTCTCTCTCCCCACCGACTCGTTTCTCTCTCTCCAGATCGACTCATTTCTCTCTCTCCCCATCGACTTGTTTCTCTCTCTCTCCCCATCGACTCGTTTCTCTCTCTCCCCATCGACTCGTTTCTCTCTCTCCCCATCGACCCGTTTCTCTCTCTCCCCATCGACTCGTTTCTCTCTCTCCCCATCGACCCGTTTCTCTCTCTCCCCATCGACTCGTGTCTCTCTCTCTCCATCGACTCGTTTCTCTCTCTCTCCATCGACGCTTTTCTCTCTCTCTCCATCGACCCGTTTCTCTCTCTCCCCACCGACTTGTTTCTCTCTCTCCCCATCGACCCGTTTCTCTCTCTCCCCATCGACCCGTTTCTCTCTCTCCCCATCGACCCATTTCGCTCTCTCCCCACCGACCCATTTCTCTCACTCCCCATCGACTCGTTTTTCTCTCTCCCCATCGACTCGTTTTTCTCTCTCCCCATCGACCCGTTTCTCTCTCTCCCCATCGACCCGTTTCTCTCTCTCCCCATCGACCCGTTTCGCTCTCTCCCCACCGACCCGTTTCTCTCTCTCCCCATCGACTCGTTTCTCTCTCTCCCCATCGACTCGTTTCTCTCTCTCCCCATCGACCCGTTTCTCTCTCTCCCCATCGACTCGTTTCTCTCTCTCCCCATCGACCCGTTTCTCTCTCTCCCCATCGACCCGTTTCTCTCTCTCCCCACCGACTCGTTTCTCTCTCTCCCCACCGACTCTTTTCTCTCTCTCCCCATCGACTCGTTTCTCTCTCTCCCCATCGACCCGTTTCTCTCTCTCCCCATCGACTCATTTCTCTCTCTCCCCACCGACTCGTTTCTCTCTCTCCAGATCGACTCATTTCTCTCTCTCCCCATCGACTTGTTTCTCTCTCTCTCCCCATCGACTCGTTTCTCTCTCTCCCCATCGACTCGTTTCTCTCTCTCCCCATCGACCCGTTTCTCTCTCTCCCCATCGACTCGTTTCTCTCTCTCCCCATCGACCCGTTTCTCTCTCTCCCCATCGACTCGTGTCTCTCTCTCTCCATCGACTCGTTTCTCTCTCTCTCCATCGACGCTTTTCTCTCTCTCTCCATCGACCCGTTTCTCTCTCTCCCCACCGACTTGTTTCTCTCTCTCCCCATCGACCCGTTTCTCTCTCTCCCCATCGACCCGTTTCTCTCTCTCCCCATCGACCCATTTCGCTCTCTCCCCACCGACCCATTTCTCTCACTCCCCATCGACTCGTTTTTCTCTCTCCCCATCGACTCGTTTTTCTCTCTCCCCATCGACCCGTTTCTCTCTCTCCCCATCGACCCGTTTCTCTCTCTCCCCATCGACCCGTTTCGCTCTCTCCCCACCGACCCGTTTCTCTCTCTCCCCATCGACTCGTTTCTCTCTCTCCCCATCGACTCGTTTCTCTCTCTCCCCATCGACCCGTTTCTCTCTCTCCCCATCGACTCGTTTCTCTCTCTCCCCATCGACCCGTTTCTCTCTCTCCCCATCGACCCGTTTCTCTCTCTCCCCACCGACTCGTTTCTCTCTCTCCCCACCGACTCTTTTCTCTCTCTCCCCATCGACCCGTTTCTCTCTCTCCCCATCGACCCGTTTCTCTCTCTCCCCATTGACCTGTTTCCCTCTCACTCCATCGACTCGTTTCTCTCTCTCCCCACTGACCCGTTTCTCTCTCCCCATCGACTCATTTCTCTCTCTCCCCATCGACTCATTTCTCTCTCTCCCCATCGACCCGTTTCTCTCTCTCCCCATCGACTCGTTTCTCTCTCTCCCCATCGACCCGTTTCTCTCTCTCCCCATCGACTCGTTTCTCTCACTCCCCATCGACCCGTTTCTCTCTCTCTCCATCGACTCGTTTCTCTCTCCCCATCGACTCGTTTCTCTCTCTCCATCGACCCGTTTCTCTCTCTCCCCATCGACTCGTTTCTCTCTCTCCATCGACCCGTTTCTCTCTCTCCCCATCGACTCGTTTCTCTCTCTCCATCGACTTGTTTCTCTCTCCCCATCGACCCGTTTCTCTCTCTCTCCATCGACCCGTTTCTCTCTCTCCCCATCGACTCGTTTTTCTCTCTCTCCCCATCGACTCGTTTCTCTCTCTCCCCATCGACTCGTTTCTCTCTCTCCCCATCGACTCGTTTCTCTCTCTCCCCATCGACCCGTTTCTCTCTCTCCCCATCGACTCGTTTCTCTCTCTCCCCATCGACCCGTTTCTCTCTCTCCCCATCGACTCGTGTCTCTCTCTCTCCATCGACTCGTTTCTCTCTCTCTCCATCGACCCTTTTCTCTCTCTCCCCATCGACCCGTTTCTCTCTCTCCCTATCGACCCGTTTCTCTCTCTCCCCATCGACCCGTTTCTGTCTCTCCCCATCGATTCGTTTCTCTCTCTCCCCATCGACCCGTTTCTCTCTCTCTCCATCGACTCGTTTCTCTCTCTCCCTATCGACCCGTTTCTCTCTCTCCCCATCGACCCGTTTCGCTCTCTCTCCATCGACTCGTTTCTCTCTCTCCCTATCGACCCGTTTCTCTCTCTCCCCATCGACCCGTTTCTGTCTCTCCCCATCGATTCGTTTCTCTCTCTCCCCATCGACCCGTTTCTCTCTCTCTCCATCGACCCGTTTCTCTCTCTCCCCATCGACCCGTTTCTCTCTCTCCCTATCGACCCCTTTCTCTCTCTCCCCATCGACCCTTTTCTCTCTCTCCCCATCGACCCGTTTCTCTCTCTCCCCATCGACTCGTTTCTCTCTCTCCCCATCGACCCGTTTCTCTCTCTCCCCATCGACCCGTTTCTCTCTCTCCCCATCGACCTGTTTTTCTCTCTCTCCCCATCGACCCGTTTCTCTCTCTCCCCATCGACTCATTTCTCTCTCTCCCCATCGACCCGTTTCTCTCTCTCCCCATCGACAAATTTCTCTCTCTCCCCATCGACCCGTTTCTCTCTCTCCCCATCGACCCGTTTCTCTCTCTCTCCATCGACCCGTTTCTCTCTCTCCCCATCGACCCGTTTCTCTCTCTCTCCATCGACCCGTTTCTCTCTCTCCCCACCGACTTGTTTCTCTCTCTCCCCATCGACCCATTTCTCTCTCTCTCCATCGACCCGTTTCTCTCTCTCTCCATCGACCCGTTTCTCTCTCTCCCCACCGACTTGTTTCTCTCTCTCTCCATCGACCCGTTTCTCTCTCTCCCCACTGACCCGTTTCTCTCTCTCCCCATCGACCCGTTTCTCTCTCTCCCCATCGACCCGTTTCTCTCTCTCTCCATCGACCCGTTTCTCTCTCTCCCCACCGACTTGTTTCTCTCTCTCCCCATCGACCCGTTTCTCTCTCTCCCCATCGACCCGTTTCTCTCTCTCCCCACCGACTCGTTTCTCTCTCTCCCCATCGACCTGTTTGTCTCTCTCTCCATCGACTTGTTTCTCTCTCTCCCCATCGACCCGTTTCTCTCTCTCCCCATCGACTCGTTTCTCTCTCTCCCCATCGACCCGTTTCTCTCTCTCCCCATCCACCCGTTTCTCTCTCTCCCCATCGACTAGTTTCTCTCTCTCCCCATCGACCCGTTTCTCTCTCTTTCCATCGACCCGTTTCTCTCTCTCCCCACCGACTTGTTTCTCTCTCCCCATCGACCCGTTTCTCTCTCTCCCCATCGACCCATTTCTCTCTTTCTCCACCGACCCATTTCTCTCTCTCCCCACCGACTCGTTTCTCTCTCTCCCCACCGACTCGTTTCTCTCTCTCCCCAGCGACTCATTTCTCTCTCTCCCCATCGACTCGTTTCTCTCTCTCCCCATCGACCCATTTCTCTCTCTCCCCATCGACTCGTTTCTCTCTCTCCCCATCGACCCATTTCTCTCTCTCCCCATCGACCCGTTTCTCTCTCTCCCCATCGACCCATTTCTCTCTCTCCCCATCGACCCGTTTCTCTCTCTCCCCACCGACTCTTTTCTCTCTCTCCCCATCGACTCGTTTCTCTCTCTCCCCACTGACTTGTTTCTCTCTCTCCATCGACTTGTTTCTCTCTCTCCCCATCGACCCATTTCTCTCTCTCCCCACCGACTCGTTTCTCTCTCTCCCCAGCGACTCATTTCTCTCTCTCCCCATCGACTCGTTTCTCTCTCTCCCCATCGACCCATTTCTCTCTCTCCCCATCGACTCGTTTCTCTCTCTCCCCATCGACCCGTTTCTCTCTCTCCCCATCGACTCGTTTCTCTCTCTCCCCATCGACCCGTTTCTCTCTCTCTCCATCGACTCGTTTCTCTCTCTCCCCATCGACCCGTTTCTCTCTCTCCCCATCGACTCGTTTCTCTCTCTCCCCATCGACCCGTTTCTCTCTCTCCCCATCGACTCGTTTCTCTCTCTCCCCATCGACCCGTTTCTCTCCATCGACCCGTTTCTCTCTCTCTCCATCGACCCTTTTCTCTCTCTCCCCATCGACCCGTTTCTCTCTCTCCCTATCGACCCGTTTCTCTCTCTCCCCATCGACCCGTTTCTGTCTCTCCCCATCGATTCGTTTCTCTCTCTCCCCATCGACCCGTTTCTCTCTCTCTCCATCGACTCGTTTCTCTCTCTCCCTATCGACCCGTTTCTCTCTCTCCCCATCGACCCGTTTCTATCTCTCTCCATCGACTCGTTTCTCTCTCTCCCTATCGACCCGTTTCTCTCTCTCCCCATCGACCCGTTTCTCTCTCTCCCCATCGACCCGTTTCTGTCTCTCCCCATCGATTCGTTTCTCTCTCTCCCCATCGACCCATTTCTCTCTCTCTCCATCGACCCGTTTCTCTCTCTCCCCATCGACCCGTTTCTCTCTCTCCCTATCGACCCCTTTCTCTCTCTCCCCATCGACCCGTTTCTCTCTCTCCCCATCGACCCGTTTCTCTCTCTCCCCATCGACTCGTTTCTCTCTCTCCCCATCGACCCGTTTCTCTCTCTCCCCATCGACCCGTTTCTCTCTCTCCCCATCGACCCGTTTCTCTCTCTCCCCATCGACTCATTTCTCTCTCTCCCCATCGACCCGTTTCTCTCTCTCCCCATCGACCCATTTCTCTCTCTCCCCATCGACCCGTTTCTCTCTCTCCCCATCGACCCGTTTCTCTCTCTCTCCATCGACCCGTTTCTCTCTCTCCCCATCGACCCGTTTCTCTCTCTCTCCATCGACCCGTTTCTCTCTCTCCCCACCGACTTGTTTCTCTCTCTCCCCATCGACCCGTTTCTCTCTCTCCCCATCGACCCGTTTCTCTCTCTCTCCATCGACCCGTTTCTCTCTCTCTCCATCGACCCGTTTCTCTCTCTCCCCACCGACTTGTTTCTCTCTCTCTCCATCGACCCGTTTCTCTCTCTCCCCACCGACCCGTTTCTCTCTCTCTCCATCGACCCGTTTCTCTGTCTCCCCATCGACCCGTTTCTCTCTCTCCCCATCGACCCGTTTCTCTCTCTCTCCATCGACCCGTTTCTCTCTCTCCCCACCGACTTGTTTCTCTCTCTCCCCATCGACCCGTTTCTCTCTCTCCCCATCGACCCGTTTCTCTCTCTCCCCACCGACTCGTTTCTCTCTCTCCCCATCGACCTGTTTGTCTCTCTCTCCATCGACTTGTTTCTCTCTCTCCCCATCGACCCGTTTCTCTCTCTCCCCATCGACTCGTTTCTCTCTCTCCCCATCGACCCGTTTCTCTCTCTCCCCATCCACCCGTTTCTCTCTCTCCCCATCGACTCGTTTCTCTCTCTCCCCATCGACCCGTTTCTCTCTCTTTCCATCGACCCGTTTCTCTCTCTCCCCATCGACTCGTTTCTCTCTCTCCCCATCGACCCGTTTCTCTCTCTTTCCATCGACCCGTTTCTCTCTCTCCCCACCGACTTGTTTCTCTCTCCCCATCGACCCGTTTCTCTCTCTCCCCATCGACCCATTTCTCTCTTTCTCCACCGACCCGTTTCTCTCTCTCCCCACCGACTCGTTTCTCTCTCTCCCCAGCGACTCATTTCTCTCTCTCCCCATCGACTCGTTTCTCTCTCTCCCCATCGACCCATTTCTCTCTCTCCCCATCGACTCGTTTCTCTCTCTCCCCATCGACCCATTTCTCTCTCTCCCCACCGACCCGTTTCTCTCTCTCCCCACCGACTCTTTTCTCTCTCTCCCCATCGACTCGTTTCTCTCTCTCCCCACCGACTTGTTTCTCTCTCCCCATCGACCCGTTTCTCTCTCTCCCCATCGACCCATTTCTCTCTCTCCCCACCGACTCTTTTCTCTCTCTCCCCATCGACTCGTTTCTCTCTCTCCCCACCGACTTGTTTCTCTCTCCCCATCGACCCGTTTCTCTCTCTCCCCATCGACCCGTTTCTCTCTCTCCCCATCGACTTGTTTCTCTCTCTCCCCATCGACCTGTTTCTCTCTCACTCCATCGACCCGTTTCACTCTCTCCCCATCGACCTGTTTCTCTCTCACTCCATCGACTCGTTTCTCTCTCTTCCCACCGACTTGTTTCTCTCTCTCTCCACCGACTCGTTTCTCTCTCTCCCCATCGACCCGTTTCTCTCTCTCCCCATTGACCTGTTTCCCTCTCACTCCATCGACTCGTTTCTCTCTCTTCCCACCGACTTGTTTCTCTCTCTCTCCACCGACTCGTTTCTCTCTCTCCCCATCGACCCGTTTCTCTCTCTCTCCACCGACTCGTTTCTCTCTCTCCCCATCGACTCGTTTCTCTCTGTCTCCATCGACTCGTTTCTCTCTCTCCCCATCGACCCGTTTCTCTCTCTCTCCACCGACTCGTTTCTCTCTCTCCCCATCGACTCGTTTCTCTCTCTCCCCATCGACCCGTTTCTCTCTCTCCCCATCGACTCGTTTCTCTCTCTTCCCACCGACTTGTTTCTCTCTCTCTCCACCGACTCGTTTCTCTCTCTCCCCATCGACCCGTTTCTCTCTCTCCCCATTGACCTGTTTCCCTCTCACTCCATCGACTCGTTTCTCTCTCTCCCCACTGACCCGTTTCTCTCTCCCCATCGACCCGTTTCTCTCTCTCCCCACCGACCCGTTTCTCTCTCTCCATCGACCCGTTTCTCTCTCTCCCCACCGACCCGTTTCTCTCTCTCCATTGACCCGTTTCTCTCTCTCCCCATCGACTCGTTTCTCTCTCTCTCCATTGACCCGTTTCTCTCTCTCCCCATCGACCCGTTTCTCTCTCTCCCCATCGACTCGTTTCTCTCTCTCCATCGACCCGTTTCTCTCTCTCCCACCGACCCGTTTCTCTCTCTCTCCATCGACCTGTTTCTCTCTCTCTCCATCGACCCGTTTCTCTCTCTCTCCATCGACTCGTTTCTCTCACCCCATCGACCCGTTTCTCTCTCTCCCCACCGACCCGTTTCTCTCTCTCCCCATCGACCCGTTTCTCTCTCTCTCCATCGACTTGTTTCTCTCTCTCCATCGACCCGTTTCTCTCTCTCCCCATCGACCCGTTTCTCTCTCTCTCCATCGACTCGTTTCTCTCTCTCCCCACCGACCCGTTTCGCTCTCTGTCCATCGACCCGTTTCTCTCTCTCCCCATCGACCAGTTTCTCTCTCTCTCCATCGACCCGTTTCTCTCTCTCCCCACCGACCCGTTTCTCTCTTTCCCCATCGACTCGTTTCTCTCTCTCTCCATCGACCCGTTTCTCTCTCTCCCCACCGACCCGTTTCTCTCTCTCCCCATCGACTCGTTTCTCTCTGTCTCCATCGACTCGTTTCTCTCTCTCCCCATCGACCCGTTTCTCTCTCTCTCCACCGACTCGTTTCTCTCTCTCCCCATCGACTCGTTTCTCTCTGTCTCCATCGACTCGTTTCTCTCTCTCCCCACCGACTTGTTTCTCTCTCCCCACCGACTTGTTTCTCTCTCCCCACCGACTTGTTTCTCTCTCCCCACCGACCCGTTTCTCTCTCTCTCCACCGACCCGTTTCTCTCTCTCCATCGACCCGTTTCTCTCTCTCCCCACCGACTTGTTTCTCTCTCCCCACCGACCCGTTTCTCTCTCTCCCCACCGACCCGTTTCTCTCTCCCCATCGACCCGTTTCTCTCTCTCCCCACCGACCCGTTTCTCTCTCTCTCCATCGACCCGTTTCTCTCTCTCCCCACCGACCCGTTTCTCTCTCTCTCCATCGACCCGTTTCTCTCTCTCTCCATCGACCCGTTTCTCTCTCTCTCCATCGACCCGTTTCTCTCTCTCCCCACCGACTTGTTTCTCTCTCCCCATCGACCCGTTTCTCTCTCCCCATCGACCCGTTTCTCTCTCTCTCCATCGACCCGTTTCTCTCTCTCTCCATCGACCCGTTTCTCTCTCTCTCCATCGACCCATTTCTCTCTCTCCCCACCGACTTGTTTCTCTCTCCCCATCGACCCGTTTCTCTCTCCCCATCGACCCGTTTCCCTCTCTCCCCACCGACTTGTTTCTCTCTCTCCATCGACCCGTTTCTCTCTCTCCCCACCGACTTGTTTCTCTCTCCCCACCGACTCGTTTCTCTCTCTCCATCGACCCGTTTCTCTCTCTCCCCACCGACCCGTTTCTCTCTCTCTCCATCGACCCGTTTCTCTCTCTCCCCACCGACCCGTTTCTCTCTCTCTCCATCGACCCGTTTCTCTCTCTCCCCACCGTCCCGTTTCTCTCTCTCTCCATCGACCCGTTTCTCTCTCTCTCCATCGACTCGTTTCTCTCTCTCCCCACCGTCCCGTTTCTCTCTCTCCCCACCGACCCGTTTCTCTCTCTCCCCATCGACCCGTTTCTCTCTATCTCCATCGACTCGTTTCTCTCTCTCCCTATCGACCCGTTTCTCTCTCTCCCTATCGACCCGTTTCTCTCTCTCTCCATCGACCCGTTTCTCTCTCTCCCCACCGACTTGTTTCTCTCTCTCCCTATCGACCCGTTTCTCTCTCTCTCCATCGACCCGTTTCTCTCTCTCCCCACCGACTTGTTTCTCTCTCTCCCCATCGACCCGTTTCTCTCTCTCCCCATCGACCCGTTTCGCTCTCTCCCCACTGACCCGTTTCTCTCTCTCCCCATCGACTCGTTTCTCTCTCTCCCCATCGACTCGTTTCTCTCTCTCCCCATCGACCCGTTTCTCTCTCTCCCCATCGACCCGTTTCTCTCTCTCTCCATCGACTCGTTTCTCTCTCTCCCAATTGACCCGTTTCTCTCTCTCCCAATTGACCCGTTTCTCTCTCTCCCTATCGACCCGTTTCTCTCTCTCTCCATCGACCCGTTTCTCTCTCTCCCCACCGACTTGTTTCTCTCTCTCCCCATCGACCCGTTTCTCTCTCTCCCCACCGACCCGTTTCTCTCTCTCCCCATCGACCCGTTTCTCTCTCTCCCCACCGACCCGTTTCTCTCTCTCCCCATCGATCCGTTTCTCTCTCTCCCCATCGACTCGTTTCTCTCTCTCCCCATCGACACGTTTCTCTCTCTCTCCACCGACCCGTTTCTCTCTCTCTCCACCGATCCGTTTCTCGCTCTCTCCATCGACTCGTTTCTCTCTCTCCCCATCGACTCGTTTCTCTCTCTCCCCATCGACTCGTTTCTCTCTCTCCCCATCGACCCGTTTCTCTCTCTCCCCATCGACCCGTTTCTCTCTCTCTCCATCGACTCGTTTCTCTCTCTCCCTATCGACCCGTTTCTCTCTCTCCCTATCGACCCGTTTCTCTCTCTCTCCATCGACCCGTTTCTCTCTCTCCCCACCGATCCGTTTCTCTCTCTCCCCATCGACCCGTTTCTCTCTCTCCCCACCGACTCGTTTCTCTCTCTCCCCATCGACTCATTTCTCTCTCTCCCCATCGACTCGTTTCTCTCTCTCCATATCGACTCGTTTCTCTCTCTCCCCATCGACTCGTTTCTCTCTCTCCCCATCGACGCGTTTCTCTCTCTCCCCATCGACTCGTTTCTCTCTCTCCCCATCGACTCGTTTCTCTCTCTCCCCATCGACCCGTTTCTCTCTCTCCCCATCGACTCGTTTCTCTCTCTCCCCATCGACTCGTTTCTCTCTCTCCCCATCGACTCGTTTCTCTCTCTCCCCATCGACTCGTTTCTCTCTCTCCCCATCGACTCGTTTCTCTCTCTCCCCATCGACCCGTTTCTCTCTCTCCCCACCGACTCGTTTCTCTCTCTCCCCATCGACTAATTTCTCTCTCTCCCCATCGACCCGTTTCTCTCTCTCCCCACCGACTCGTTTCTCTCTCTCCCCACCGACTCGTTTCTCTCTCTCCCCATCGACCCGTTTCTCTCTCTCCCCATCGACTCGTTTCTCTCTCTCCCCATCGACTCCTTTCTCTCTCTCCCCATCGACCCGTTTCTCTCTCTCCCCATCGACTCATTTCTCTCTCTCCCCATCGACCCGTTTCTCTCTCTCCCCATCGACTCGTTTCTCTCTCTCCCCACCGACCCGTTTCTCTCTCTCCCCATCGACTCGTTTCTCTCTCTCCCCATCGACCCGTTTCTCTCTCTCCCCATCGACTCGTTTCTCTCTCTCCCCATCGACTCGTTTCTCTCTCTCCCCACCGACTCGTTTCTCTCTCTCCCCATCGACTCATTTCTCTCTCTCCCCATCGACTTGTTTCTCTCTCTCCCCATCGACCCGTTTCTCTCTCTCCCCATCGACCCGTTTCTCTCTCTCCCCATCGACTCGTTTCTCTCTCTCCCCATCGACTTGTTTCTCTCTCTCTCCCCATCGACTCGTTTCTCTCTCTCCCCACCGACCCGTTTCTCTCTCTCCCCATCGACTCGTTTCTCTCTCTCCATCGACTTGTTTCTCTCTCCCCATCGACCCGTTTCTCTCTCTCCCCATCGACTCGTTTCTCTCTCTCCATCAACCTGTTTCTCTCTCGCTCCATCGACCCGTTTCTCTCTCCCCATCGACTTGTTTCTCTCTCTCTCCACCGACCCGTTTCTCTCTCTCCCCATTGACTCGTTTCTCTCTCTCCCCATCGACTTGTTTCTCTCTCTCTCCCCATCGACTCGTTTCTCTCTCTCCCCATCAACTCGTTTCTCTCTCTCCCCACCGACTCGTTTCTCTCTCCCCATCGACCCGTTTCTCTCTCTCCCCATCGACTCGTTTCTCTCTCTCCATCAACCTGTTTCTCTCTCTCTCCATCGACCCGTTTCTCTCTCCCCATCGACTTGTTTCTCTCTCTCTCCACCGACCCGTTTCTCTCTCTCCCCATCGACTCGTTTCTCTCTCTCCCCATCGACTTGTTTCTCTCTCTCTCCCCATCGACTCGTTTCTCTCTTTCCCCATCAACTCGTTTCTCTCTCTCCCCACCGACTCGTTTCTCTCTCCCCATCGACCCGTTTCTCTCTCTACCCATCGACTCGTTTCTCTCTCTCCCCATCGACTCGTTTCTCTCTCTCTCCATCGACTGGTTTCTCTCTCCCCATCGACTTGTTTCTCTCTCTCCCCATCGACTCGTTTCTCTCTCTCCCCATGGACCCGTTTCTCTCTCTCTCCATCGACCCGTTTCTCTCTCTCCCCATTGACCCGTTTCTCTCTCTCCATCGACTCGTTTCTCTCTCTCCCCATCGACCCGTTTCTCTCTCTCCATCAACCTGTTTCGCTCTCTCCCCACCGACTCGTTTCTCTCTGTCCCCATCGACCCGTTTCTCTCTCTCCCCATCGACCCGTTTCTCTCTCTCCCCATCGACCCGTTTCTCTCTCCCCACCGACCCGTTTCTCTCTCTCCCCACCGACCCGTTTCTCTCTCTCTCCATCGACCTGTTTCTCTCTCTCTCCATCGACCCGTTTCTCTCTCTCTCCATCGACTCGTTTCTCTCACCCCATCGACCCGTTTCTCTCTCTCCCCACCGACCCGTTTCTCTCTCTCCCCATCGACCCGTTTCTCTCTCTCTCCATCGACTTGTTTCTCTCTCTCCATCGACCCGTTTCTCTCTCTCCCCATCGACCCGTTTCTGTCTCTCTCCATCGACTCGTTTCTCTCTCTCCCCACCGACCCGTTTCGCTCTCTCTCCATCGACCCGTTTCTCTCTCTCCCCATCGACCAGTTTCTCTCTCTCTCCATCGACCCGTTTCTCTCTCTCCCCACCGACCCGTTTCTCTCTTTCCCCATCGACTCGTTTCTCTCTCTCTCCATCGACCCGTTTCTCTCTCTCCCCACCGACTTGTTTCTCTCTCCCCACCGACTTGTTTCTCTCTCCCCACCGACCCGTTTCTCTCTCTCTCCACCGACCCGTTTCTCTCTCTCCATCGACCCGTTTCTCTCTCTCCCCACCGACCCGTTTCTCTCTCCCCATCGACCCGTTTCTCTCTCTCCCCACCGACCCGTTTCTCTCTCTCCATCGACCCGTTTCTCTCTCTCCCCACCGACCCGTTTCTCTCTCTCCCCACCGACTCGTTTCTCTCTCTCCCCAGCGACTCATTTCTCTCTCTCCCCATCGACTCGTTTCTCTCTCTCCCCATCGACCCATTTCTCTCTCTCCCCATCGACTCGTTTCTCTCTCTCCCCATCGACCCATTTCTCTCTCTCCCCATCGACCCGTTTCTCTCCATCGACTCGTTTCTCTCTCTCCCCACCGACCCGTTTCTCTCTCTCCCCATCGACCCGTTTCTCTCTCTCCATCGACTTGTTTCTCTCTCCCCATCGACTCGTTTCTCTCTCCCCATTGACCCGTTTCTCTCTCCCCACCGACTCGTTTCTCTCTCTCCCCATCGACCCGTTTCTCTCTCTCCCCATCGACCCGTTTCTCTCTCTCCCCATCGACCCGTTTCTCTCTCTCCCCATCGACCCATTTCTCTCTCTCCCCATCGACCCGTTTCTCTCTCTCCCCATCGACCCGTTTCTCTCTCTCCCCATCGACCCATTTCTCTCTCTCCCCATCGACCCGTTTCTCTCTCTCCATCGACTTGTTTCTCTCTCCCCATCGACTCGTTTCTCTCTCTCTCCATCGACTCGTTTCTCTCTCTCTCCATCGACCCGTTTCTCTCTCCCCACCGTCCCGTTTCTCTCTGTCTCCATCGACCCATTTCTCTCTCTCTCCACCGACCCGTTTCTCTCTCTCCCCATCGACCCGTTTCTCTCTCTCCCCATCGACCCGTTTCTCTCTCTCTCCATCGACCCATTTCTCTCTCTCTCCATCGACTCGTTTCTCTCTCTCCCTATCGACCCGTTTCTCTCTCTCTCCATCGACTCGTTTCTCTCTCCCCATCGATTCGTTTCTCTCTCCCCATCGACCCGTTTCTCTCTCTCCCCATCGATTCGTTTCTCTCTCGCCATCGACTCGTTTCTCTCTCTCCCCACCGACTCGTTTCTCTCTCCCCATCGACTCGTTTCTCTCTCTCCCCATCGACTCGTTTCTCTCTCTCCCCATCGACTCGTTTCTTTCTCTCCCCATCGACTCGTTTCTCTCTCTCCCCATCGACCCGTTTCTCTCTCTCTCCATCGACTCGTTTCTATCTCCCCATCGACCTGTTTCTCTCTCTCCCCATCGACCCGTTTCTCTCTCTCTCCATCGACTCGTCTCTCTCTCTCCCTATCGACCCGTTTCTCTCTCTCCATCGACCCGTTTCTCTCTCTCCCCATCGACCCGTTTCTCTCTCTCCCCATCGACTCGTTTCTCTCTCTCCCCATCGACCCGTTTCTCTCTCTCTCCATCGACTCGTTTCTCTCTCTCCCCATCGACCCGTTTCTCTCTCTCCCCATCGACTCGTTTCTCTCTCTCCCCATCGACCCGTTTCTCTCTCTCCCCATCGACTCGTTTCTCTCTCTCCCCATCGACCCGTTTCTCTCCATCGACCCGTTTCTCTCTCTCCCCACCGACTTGTTTCTCTCTCTCCCCATCGACCCGTTTCTCTCTCTCCCCATCGACCCGTTTCTCTCTCTCCCCATCGACCCGTTTCTCTCTCTCCCCATCGACCCGTTTCTCTCTCTCCCCACCGACCCGTTTCTCTCTCTCTCCATCGACCCGTTTCTCTCCATCGACCCGTTTCTCTCTCTCCCCACCGACCCGTTTCTCTCTCTCTCCATCGACTCGTTTCTCTCTCTTTCCATCGACTCGTTTCTCTCTCTCCCCACCGACCCGTTTCTCTCTCTCTCCATCGACCCGTTTCTCTCTCTCTCCATCGACTCGTTTCTCTCTCTCCCCACCGACTCGTTTCTCTCTCTCCCCATCGACCCGTTTCTCTCTCTCCCCATCGACCCGTTTCTCTCTCTTCCCATCGACCCGTTTGTCTCTCTCCCCATCGACCCTTTCTCTCTCTCCCCATCGACTCGTTTTTCTCTCTCTCCCCATCGACCCGTTTCTCTCTCTCCCCATCGACCCGTTTCTCTCTCTCCATCGACCCGTTTCTCTCTCTCCCCACCGACTTGTTTCTCTCTCTCCATCGACCCGCTTCTCTCTCTCCCCACCGACTTGTTTCTCTCTCCCCACCGACTTGTTTCTCTCTCCCCACCGACCCGTTTCTCTCTCTCTCTCCATCGACCCGTTTCTCTCTCTCCCCACCGACTTGTTTCTCTCTCTCCATCGACCCGTTTCTCTCTCTCCCCACTGACCCGTTTCTCTCTCTCTCCATCGACCCGTTTCTCTCTCTCCCCACCGACCCGTTTCTCTCTCTCCCCACCGACCCGTTTCTCTCTCTCCCCACCGACCCGTTTCTCTCTCTCCCCACCGACCCGTTTCTCTCTCTCTCCATCGACCCGCTTCTCTCTCTCCCCACCGACCCGTTTCTCTCTCTCCCCACCGACCCGTTTCTCTCTCTCTCCATCGACCCATTTCTCTCTCTCCCCCATCGACTTGTTCCTCTCTCCCCACCGTCCCGTTTCTCTCTCTCCCCACCGACCCGTTTCTCTCTCTCCCCATCGACCCGTTTCTCTCTCTCCCCACCGACCCGTTTCTCTCTCTCCCCATCGATCCGTTTCTCTCTCCCCCATCGACTCGTTTCTCTCTCTCCCCATCGACACGTTTCTCTCTCTCTCCACCGACCCGTTTCTCTCTCTCTCCACCGACCCGTTTCTCTCTCTCTCCATCGACTCGTTTCTCTCTCTCCCCATCGACTCGTTTCTCTCTCTCCCCATCGACTCGTTTCTCTCTCTCCCCATCGACCCGTTTCTCTCTCTCCCCATCGACCCGTTTCTCTCTCTCTCCATCGACTCGTTTCTCTCTCTCCCTATCGACCCGTTTCTCTCTCTCCCTATCGACCCGTTGCTCTCTCTCTCCATCGACCCGTTTCTCTCTCTCCCCACCGACCCGTTTCTCTCTCTCCCCATCGACCCGTTTCTCTCTCTCCCCACCGACTCGTTTCTCTCTCTCCCCATCGACTCATTTCTCTCTCTCCCCATCGACTCGTTTCTCTCTCTCCATATCGACTCGTTTCTCTCTCTCCCCATCGACTCGTTTCTCTCTCTCCCCATCGACGCGTTTCTCTCTCTCCCCATCGATTCGTTTCTCTCTCTCCCCATCGACTCGTTTCTCTCTCTCCCCATCGACCCGTTTCTCTCTCTCCCCATCGACTCGTTTCTCTCTCTCCCCATCGACTCGTTTCTCTCTCTCCCCATCGACTCGTTCCTCTCTCTCCCCATCGACTCGTTTCTCTCTCTCCCCATCGACGCGTTTCTCTCTCTCCCCATCGACTCGTTTCTCTCTCTCCCCATCGACTCGTTTCTCTCTCTCCCCATCGACTCGTTTCTCTCTCTCCCCATCGACCCGTTTCTCTCTCTCCCCATCGACTCATTTCTCTCTCTCCCCATCGACTCGTTTCTCTCTCTCCCCATCGACCCGTTTCTCTCTCTCCCCATCGACTCGTTTCTCTCTCTCCCCATCAACTCGTTTCTCTCTCTCCCCATCGACTCGTTTCTCTCACTCCCCATCGACTCGTTTCTCTCTCTCCCCACCGACTCGTTTCTCTCTCTCCCCATCGACTCGTTTCTCTCTCTCCCCATCGACTCGTTTCTCTCTCTCCCCATCGACTCGTTTCTCTCTCTCCCCATCGACTCGTTTCTCTCTCTCCCCATCGACGCGTTTCTCTCTCTCCCCATCGACTCGTTTCTCTCTCTCCCCATCGACTCGTTTCTCTCTCTCCCCATCGACTCGTTTCTCTCTCTCCCCATCGACTCGTTTCTCTCTCTCCCCATCGACTTGTTTCTCTCTCTCTCCCCATCGACTCGTTTCTCTCTCTCCCCATCGACTCGTTTCTCTCTCTCCCCATCGACTCGTTTCTCTCTCTCCCCATCGACCCGTTTCTCTCTCTCTCCATCGACTCGTTTCTCTCTCTCCCCATCGACTCGTTTCTCTCTCTCCCCATCGACTCGTTTCTCTCTCTCCCCATCGACTCGTTTCTCTCTCTCCCCATCGACTTGTTTCTCTCTCCCCATCGACCCGTTTCTCTCTCTCCCCATCGACTCGTTTCTCTCTCTCCATCAACCTGTTTCTCTCTCTCTCCATCGACCCGTTTCTCTCTCCCCATCGACTTGTTTCTCTCTCTCTCCACCGACCCGTTTCTCTCTCTCCCCATCGACTCGTTTCTCTCTCTCCCCATCGACTTGTTTCTCTCTCTCTCCCCATCGACTCGTTTCTCTCTTTCCCCATCAACTCGTTTCTCTCTCTCCCCACCGACTCGTTTCTCTCTCCCCATCGACCCGTTTCTCTCTCTACCCATCGACTCGTTTCTCTCTCTCCCCATCGACTCGTTTCTCTCTCTCTCCATCGACTGGTTTCTCTCTCCCCATCGACTTGTTTCTCTCTCTCCCCATCGACTCGTTTCTCTCTCTCCCCATGGACCCGTTTCTCTCTCTCTCCATCGACCCGTTTCTCTCTCTCCCCATTGACCCGTTTCTCTCTCTCCATCGACTCGTTTCTCTCTCTCCCCATCGACCCGTTTCTCTCTCTCCATCAACCTGTTTCGCTCTCTCCCCACCGACTCGTTTCTCTCTGTCCCCATCGACCCGTTTCTCTCTCTCCCCATCGACCCGTTTCTCTCTCTCCCCATCGACCCGTTTCTCTCTCCCCACCGACCCGTTTCTCTCTCTCCCCACCGACCCGTTTCTCTCTCTCTCCATCGACCCGTTTCTCTCTCTCCCCCATCGACTTGTTCCTCTCTCCCCACCATCCCGTTTCTCTCTCTCCCCACCGACCCGTTTCTCTCTCTCCCCATCGACCCGTTTCTCTCTCTCCCCACCGACCCGTTTCTCTCTCTCCCCATCGATCTGTTTCTCTCTCTCCCCATCGACTCGTTTCTCTCTCTCCCCATCGACTCGTTTCTCTCTCTCCCCATCGACTCGTTTCTCTCTCTCCCCATCGACCCGTTTCTCTCTCTCCCCATCGACCCGTTTCTCTCTCTCTCCATCGACTCGTTTCTCTCTCTCCCTATCGACCCGTTTCTCTCTCTCCCTATCGACCCGTTGCTCTCTCTCTCCATCGACCCGTTTCTCTCTCTCCCCACCGACCCGTTTCTCTCTCTCCCCATCGACCCGTTTCTCTCTCTCCCCACCGACTCGTTTCTCTCTCTCCCCATCGACTCATTTCTCTCTCTCCCCATCGACTCGTTTCTCTCTCTCCATATCGACTCGTTTCTCTCTCTCCCCATCGACTCGTTTCTCTCTCTCCCCATCGACGCGTTTCTCTCTCTCCCCATCGATTCGTTTCTCTCTCTCCCCATCGACTCGTTTCTCTCTCTCCCCATCGACTCGTTTCTCTCTCTCCCCATCGACTCGTTTCTCTCTCTCCCCATCGACCCGTTTCTCTCTCTCCCCATCGACTCGTTTCTCTCTCTCCCCATCGACTCGTTTCTCTCTCTCCCCATCGACCCGTTTCTCTCTCTCCCCATCGACTCGTTTCTCTCTCTCCCCATCGACTCGTTTCTCTCTCTCCCCATCGACTCGTTTCTCTCTCTCCCCATCGACTCGTTTCTCTCTCTCCCCACCGACTCGTTTCTCTCTCTCCCCATCGACTCGTTTCTCTCTCTCCCCATCGACTCGTTTCTCTCTCTCCCCATCGACTCGTTTCTCTCTCTCCCCATCGACTCGTTTCTCTCTCTCCCCATCGACGCGTTTCTCTCTCTCCCCATCGACTCGTTTCTCTCTCTCCCCATCGACTCGTTTCTCTCTCTCCCCATCGACTCGTTTCTCTCTCTCCCCATCGACTCGTTTCTCTCTCTCCCCATCGACTTGTTTCTCTCTCTCTCCCCATCGACTCGTTTCTCTCTCTCCCCATCGACTCGTTTCTCTCTCTCCCCATCGACTCGTTTCTCTCTCTCCCTATCGACCCGTTTCTCTCTCTCTCCATCGACTCGTTTCTCTCTCTCCCCATCGACTCGTTTCTCTCTCTCCCCATCGACTCGTTTCTCTCTCTCCCCATCGACTCGTTTCTCTCTCTCCCCATCGACTTGTTTCTCTCTCCCCATCGACCCGTTTCTCTCTCTCCCCATCGACTCGTTTCTCTCTCTCCATCAACCTGTTTCTCTCTCTCTCCATCGACCCGTTTCTCTCTCCCCATCGACTTGTTTCTCTCTCTCTCCACCGACCCGTTTCTCTCTCTCCCCATCGACTCGTTTCTCTCTCTCCCCATCGACTTGTTTCTCTCTCTCTCCCCATCGACTCGTTTCTCTCTTTCCCCATCAACTCGTTTCTCTCTCTCCCCACCGACTCGTTTCTCTCTCCCCATCGACCCGTTTCTCTCTCTACCCATCGACTCGTTTCTCTCTCTCCCCATCGACTCGTTTCTCTCTCTCTCCATCGACTGGTTTCTCTCTCCCCATCGACTTGTTTCTCTCTCTCCCCATCGACTCGTTTCTCTCTCTCCCCATGGACCCGTTTCTCTCTCTCTCCATCGACCCGTTTCTCTCTCTCCCCATTGACCCGTTTCTCTCTCTCCATCGACTCGTTTCTCTCTCTCCCCATCGACCCGTTTCTCTCTCTCCATCAACCTGTTTCGCTCTCTCCCCACCGACTCGTTTCTCTCTGTCCCCATCGACCCGTTTCTCTCTCTCCCCATCGACCCGTTTCTCTCTCTCCCCATCGACCCGTTTCTCTCTCCCCACCGACCCGTTTCTCTCTCTCCCCACCGACCCGTTTCTCTCTCTCTCCATCGACCCGTTTCTCTCTCTCCCCCATCGACTTGTTCCTCTCTCCCCACCGTCCCGTTTCTCTCTCTCCCCACCGACCCGTTTCTCTCTCTCCCCATCGACCCGTTTCTCTCTCTCCCCACCGACCCTTTTCTCTCTCTCCCCATCGATCTGTTTCTCTCTCTCCCCATCGACTCGTTTCTCTCTCTCCCCATCGACACGTTTCTCTCTCTCTCCACCGACCCGTTTCTCTCTCTCTCCACCGATCCGTTTCTCTCTCTCTCCATCGACTCGTTTCTCTCTCTCCCCATCGACTCGTTTCTCTCTCTCCCCATCGACTCGTTTCTCTCTCTCCCCATCGACCCGTTTCTCTCTCTCCCCATCGACCCGTTTCTCTCTCTCTCCATCGACTCGTTTCTCTCTCTCCCTATCGACCCGTTTCTCTCTCTCCCTATCGACCCGTTGCTCTCTCTCCCCACCGACCCGTTTCTCTCTCTCCCCACCGACCCGTTTCTCTCTCTCCCCATCGACCCGTTTCTCTCTCTCCCCACCGACTCGTTTCCCTCTCTCCCCATCGACTCATTTCTCTCTCTCCCCATCGACTCGTTTCTCTCTCTCCATATCGACTCGTTTCTCTCTCTCCCCATCGACTCGTTTCTCTCTCTCCCCATCGACGCGTTTCTCTCTATCCCCATCGACTCGTTTCTCTCTCTCCCCATCGACTCGTTTCTCTCTCTCCCCATCGACCCGTTTCTCTCTCTCCCCATCGACTCGTTTCTCTCTCTCCCCATCGACTCGTTTCTCTCTCTCCCCATCGACTCTTTCTCTCTCTCCCCATCGACTCGTTTCTCTCTCTCCCCATCGACGCGTTTCTCTCTCTCCCCATCGACTCGTTTCTCTCTCTCCCCATCGACTCGTTTCTCTCTCTCCCCATCGACTCGTTTCTCTCTCTCCCCATCGACCCGTTTCTCTCTCTCCCCATCGACTCATTTCTCTCTCTCCCCATCGACTCGTTTCTCTCTCTCCATATCGACTCGTTTCTCTCTCTCCCCATCGACTCGTTTCTCTCTCTCCCCATCGACGCGTTTCTCTGTCTCCCCATCGACTCGTTTCTCTCTCTCCCCATCGACTCGTTTCTCTCTCTCCCCATCGACCCGTTTCTCTCTCTCCCCATCGACTCGTTTCTCTCTCTCCCCATCGACTCGTTTCTCTCTCTCCCCATCGACTCGTTTCTCTCTCTCCCCATCGACTCGTTTCTCTCTCTCCCCACCGACTCGTTTCTCTCTCTCCCCATCGACTCGTTTCTCTCTCTCCCCATCGACTCGTTTCTCTCTCTCCCCATCGACTCGTTTCTCTCTCTCCCCATCGACTCGTTTCTCTCTCTCCCCATCGACGCGTTTCTCTCTCTCCCCATCGACTCGTTTCTCTCTCTCCCCATCGACTCGTTTCTCTCTCTCCCCATCGACTCGTTTCTCTCTCTCCCCATCGACTCGTTTCTCTCTCTCCCCATCGACTTGTTTCTCTCTCTCTCCCCATCGACTCGTTTCTCTCTCTCCCCATCGACTCGTTTCTCTCTCTCCCCATCGACTCGTTTCTCTCTCTCCCCATCGACCCGTTTCTCTCTCTCTCCATCGACTCGTTTCTCTCTCTCCCCATCGACTCGTTTCTCTCTCTCCCCATCGACTCGTTTCTCTCTCTCCCCATCGACTTGTTTCTCTCTCCCCATCGACCCGTTTCTCTCTCTCCCCATCGACTCGTTTCTCTCTCTCCCCATCGACTTGTTTCTCTCTCCCCATCGACCCGTTTCTCTCTCTCCCCATCGACTCGTTTCTCTCTCTCCATCAACCTGTTTCTCTCTCTCTCCATCGACTCGTTTCTCTCTCCCCATCGACCCGTTTCTCTCTCTACCCATCGACTCGTTTCTCTCTCTCCCCATCGACTCGTTTCTCTCTCTCTCCATCGACTGGTTTCTCTCTCCCCATCGACTTGTTTCTCTCTCTCCCCATCGACTCGTTTCTCTCTCTCCCCATGGACCCGTTTCTCTCTCTCTCCATCGACCCGTTTCTCTCTCTCCCCATTGACCCGTTTCTCTCTCTCCATCGACTCGTTTCTCTCTCTCCCCATCGACCCGTTTCTCTCTCTCCATCAACCTGTTTCTCTCTCTCCCCACCGACTCGTTTCTCTCTGTCCCCATCGACCCGTTTCTCTCTCTCCCCATCGACCCGTTTCTCTCTCTCCCCATCGACCCGTTTCTCTCTCCCCACCGACCCGTTTCTCTCTCTCCCCATCGACCTGTTTCTCTCTCTCCCCACCGACCCGTTTCTCTCTCTCCCCACCGACCCATTTCTCTCTCTCCCCATCGACCCGTTTCTCTCTCTCCCCATCGACCCGTTTCTCTCTCTCCCCATCGACTCGTTTCTCTCTCTCCCCATCGACTTGTTTCTCTCTCTCCCCATCGACCCGTTTCTCTCTCTCCCCATCGACTTGTTTCTCTCTCTCCCCATCGACCTGTTTCTCTCTCACTCCATCGACCCGTTTCTCTCTCTCCCCATCGACCTGTTTCTCTCTCACTCCATCGACTCGTTTCTCTCTCTCCCCATCGACCCGTTTCTCTCTCTCCCCATCGACTCGTTTCTCTCTCTCCCCATCGACCCGTTTCTCTCTCTCCCCACCGACTTGTTTCTCTCTCTCCCCATCGACTCGTTTCTCTCTCTCCCCATCGACCCGTTTCTCTCTCTCCCACCGACTTGTTTCTCTCTCTCCCCACTGACCCGTTTCTCTCTCTCCCATCGACCCGTTTCTCTCTCTCACCATTGACCCGTTTCTCTCTCTCTCCACCGACTCGTTTCTCTCTCTCCCCACCGACTCGTTTCTCTCTCTCCCCACCGACCCGTTTCTCTCTCTCCCCATCGACCCGTTTCTCTCTCTCCCCATCGACTCGTTTCTCTCTCTCCCCACCGACTCGTTTCTCTCTCTCCAGATCGACTCATTTCTCTCTCTCCCCATCGACTTGTTTCTCTCTCTCTCCCCATCGACTCATTTCTCTCTCTCCCCATCGACTCATTTCTCTCTCTCCCCATCGACCCGTTTCTCTCTCTCCCCATCGACTCGTTTCTCTCTCTCCCCATCGACCCGTTTCTCTCTCTCCCCATCGACTCGTTTCTCTCACTCCCCATCGACCCGTTTCTCTCTCTCTCCATCGACTCGTTTCTCTCTCCCCATCGACTCGTTTCTCTCTCTCCATCGACCCGTTTCTCTCTCTCCCCATCGACTCGTTTCTCTCTCTCCATCGACCCGTTTCTCTCTCTCCCCATCGACTCGTTTCTCTCTCTCCATCGACTTGTTTCTCTCTCCCCATCGACCCGTTTCTCTCTCTCTCCATCGACCCGTTTCTCTCTCTCCCCATCGACTCGTTTTTCTCTCTCTCCCCATCGACTCGTTTCTCTCTCTCCCCATCGACTCGTTTCTCTCTCTCCCCATCGACTCGTTTCTCTCTCTCCCCATCGACCCGTTTCTCTCTCTCCCCATCGACTCGTTTCTCTCTCTCCCCATCGACCCGTTTCTCTCTCTCCCCATCGACTCGTTTCTCTCTCTCTCCATCGACTCGTTTCTCTCTCTCTCCATCGACCCTTTTCTCTCTCTCCCCATCGACCCGTTTCTCTCTCTCCCTATCGACCCGTTTCTCTCTCTCCCCATCGACCCGTTTCTGTCTCTCCCCATCGATTCGTTTCTCTCTCTCCCCATCGACCCGTTTCTCTCTCTCTCCATCGACTCGTTTCTCTCTCTCCCTATCGACCCGTTTCTCTCTCTCCCCATCGACCCGTTTCGCTCTCTCTCCATCGACTCGTTTCTCTCTCTCCCTATCGACCCGTTTCTCTCTCTCCCCATCGACCCGTTTCTGTCTCTCCCCATCGATTCGTTTCTCTCTCTCCCCATCGACCCGTTTCTCTCTCTCTCCATCGACCCGTTTCTCTCTCTCCCCATCGACCCGTTTCTCTCTCTCCCTATCGACCCCTTTCTCTCTCTCCCCATCGACCCTTTTCTCTCTCTCCCCATCGACCCGTTTCTCTCTCTCCCCATCGACCCGTTTCTCTCTCTCCCCATCGACCTGTTTCTCTCTCTCCCCATCGACCCGTTTCTCTCTCTCCCCATCGACTCATTTCTCTCTCTCCCCATCGACCCGTTTCTCTCTCTCCCCATCAACCCATTTCTCTCTCTCCCCATCGACCCGTTTCTCTCTCTCCCCATCGACCCGTTTCTCTCTCTCTCCATCAACCCGTTTCTCTCTCTCCCCATCGACCCGTTTCTCTCTCTCTCCATCGACACGTTTCTCTCTCTCCCCACCGACTTGTTTCTCTCTCTCCCCATCGACCCGTTTCTCTCTCTCCCCATCGACCCGTTTCTCTCTCTCTCCATCGACCCGTTTCTCTCTCTCTCCATCGACCCGTTTCTCTCTCTCCCCACTGACTTGTTTCTCTCTCTCTCCATCGACCCGTTTCTCTCTCTCCCCACCGACCCGTTTCTCTCTCTCTCCATCGACCCGTTTCTCTCTCTCCCCATCGACCCGTTTCTCTCTCTCCCCATTGACCCGTTTCTCTCTCTCTCCATCGACCCGTTTCTCTCTCTCCCCACCGACTTGTTTCTCTCTCTCCCCATCGACCCGTTTCTCTCTCTCCCCATCGACCCGTTTCTCTCTCTCCCCACCGACTCGTTTCTCTCTCTCCCCATCGACCTGTTTGTCTCTCTCTCCATCGACTTGTTTCTCTCTCTCCCCATCGACCCGTTTCTCTCTCTCCCCATCGACTCGTTTCTCTCTCTCCCCATCGACCCGTTTCTCTCTCTCCCCATCCACCCGTTTCTCTCTCTCCCCATCGACTCGTTACTCTCTCTCCCCATCGACCCGTTTCTCTCTCTTTCCATCGACCCGTTTCTCTCTCTCTCCATCGACTCGTTTCTCTCTCTCCCCATCGACCCGTTTCTCTCTCTCTCCACCGACCCGTTTCTCTCTCTCCCCACCGACTCGTTTCTCTCTCTCCCCACCGACTCGTTTCTCTCTCTCCCCATTGACCCGTTTCTCTCTCTCTCCATCGACCCGTTTCTCTCTCTCCCCACCGACTTGTTTCTCTCTCTCCCCATCGACCCGTTTCTCTCTCTCCCCATCGACCCGTTTCTCTCTCTCCCCACCGACTCGTTTCTCTCTCTCCCCATCGACCCGTTTCTCTCTCTCCCCATCGACCCGTTTCTCTCTCTCTCCATCGACCCGTTTCTCTCTCTCCCCATCGACCCGTTTCTCTCTCTCCCCATTGACCCGTTTCTCTCTCTCTCCATCGACCCGTTTCTCTCTCTCCCCACCGACTTGTTTCTCTCTCTCCCCATCGACCCGTTTCTCTCTCTCCCCATCGACCCGTTTCTCTCTCTCCCCACCGACTCGTTTCTCTCTCTCCCCATCGACCTGTTTGTCTCTCTCTCCATCGACTTGTTTCTCTCTCTCCCCATCGACCCGTTTCTCTCTCTCCCCATCCACCCGTTTCTCTCTCTCCCCATCGACTCGTTTCTCTCTCTCCCCATCGACCCGTTTCTCTCTCTTTCCATCGACCCGTTTCTCTCTCTCTCCATCGACTCGTTTCTCTCTCTCCCCATCGACCCGTTTCTCTCTCTCTCCACCGACCCGTTTCTCTCTCTCCCCACCGACTCGTTTCTCTCTCTCCCCATCGACTCGTTTCTCTCTCTCCCCATCGACCCATTTCTCTCTCTCCCCATCGACTCGTTTCTCTCTCTCCCCATCGACCCATTTCTCTCTCTCCCCATCGACCCGTTTCTCTCTCTCCCCACCGACTCTTTTCTCTCTCTCCCCATCGACCCGTTTCTCTCTCTCCCCATCGACTCGTTTCTCTCTCTCCCCATCGACTCGTTTCTCTCTCTCCCCATCGACCCGTTTCTCTCTCTCCCCATCGACTCTTTTCTCTCTCTCCCCATCGACCCGTTTCTCTCTCTCCCCATCGACTCGTTTCTCTCTCTCTCCATCGACTCGTTTCTCTCTCTCCCCATCGACTCGTTTCTCTCTCTCCCCATCGACCCGTTTCTCTCCATCGACTCGTTTCTCTCTCTCCCCACCGACCCGTTTCTCTCTCTCCCCATCGACCCGTTTCTCTCTCTCCATCGACTTGTTTCTCTCTCCCCATCGACTCGTTTCTCTCTCCCCATTGACCCGTTTCTCTCTCCCCACCGACTCGTTTCTCTCTCTCCCCACCGACCCGTTTCTCTCTCTCCCCATCGACCCGTTTCTCTCTCTCTCCATCGACTCGTTTCTCTCTCCCCATCGACTCGTTTCTCTCTCCCCATCGACCCATTTCTCTCTCTCCCCATCGACTCGTTTCTCTCTCGCCATCGACTCGTTTCTCTCTCTCCCCACCGACTCGTTTCTCTCTCCCCATCGACTCGTTTCTCTCTCTCCCCATCGACTCGTTTCTCTCTCTCCCCATCGACTCGTTTCTCTCTCTCCCCATCGACTCGTTTCTCTCTCTCCCCATCGACCCGTTTCTCTCTCTCTCCATCGACTCATTTCTATCTCCCCATCGACCTGTTTCTCTCTCTCCCCATCGACCCGTTTCTCTCTCTCTCCATCGACTCGTCTCTCTCTCTCCCTATCGACCCGTTTCTCTCTCTCCATCGACCCGTTTCTCTCTCTCCCCATCGACCCGTTTCTCTCTCTCCCCATCGACTCGTTTCTCTCTCTCCCCATTGACCCGTTTCTCTCTCTCTCCATCGAATCCTTTCTCTCTCTCCCCATCGACCCATTTCTCTCTCTCCCCATCGACTCGTTTCTCTCTCTCCCCATCGACCCGTTTCTCTCTCTCCCCATCGACTCGTTTCTCTCTCTCCCCATCGACCCGTTTCTCTCCATCGACCCGTTTCTCTCTCTCCCCACCGACTTGTTTCTCTCTCTCCCCATCGACCCGTTTCTCTCTCTCCCCATCGACCCATTTCTCTCTCTCCCCATCGACCCGTTTCTCTCTCTCCCCATCGACCCGTTTCTCTCTCTCCCCACCGACCCGTTTCTCTCTCTCTCCATCGACCCGTTTCTCTCCATCGACCCGTTTCTCTCTCTCCCCACCGACCCGTTTCTATCTCTCTCCATCGACTCGTTTCTCTCTCTCTCCATCGACTCGTTTCTCTCTCTCCCCACCGACCCGTTTCTCTCTCTCTCCATCGACCCGTTTCTCTCTCTCTCCATCGACTCGTTTCTCTCTCTCCCCACCGACTCGTTTCTCTCTCTCCCCATCGACCCGTTTCTCTCTCTCCCCATCGACCCGTTTCTCTCTCTCCCCATCGACCTGTTTCTCTCTCACTCCATCGACTCGTTTCTCTCTCTCCCCATCGACCTGTTTCTCTCTCACTCCATCGACTCGTTTCTCTCTCTTCCCACCGACTTGTTTCTCTCTCTCTCCACCGACTCGTTTCTCTCTCTCCCCACCGACTCGTTTCTCTCTCTCTCCATCGACCCGTTTCTCTCTCTCCCCATCGACCCGTTTCTCTCTCTCTCCATCGACCCGTTTCTCTCTCTCCCCATCGACCCGTTTCTCTCTCTCTCCATCGACACGTTTCTCTCTCTCCCCACCGACTTGTTTCTCTCTCTCCCCACCGACTCATTTCTCTCTCTCCCCATCGACTTGTTTCTCTCTCTCTCCCCATCGACTCATTTCTCTCTCTCCCCATCGACTCATTTCTCTCTCTCCCCATCGACCCGTTTCTCTCTCTCCCCATCGACTCGTTTCTCTCTCTCCCCATCGACCCGTTTCTCTCTCTCCCCATCGACTCGTTTCTCTCACTCCCCATCGACCCGTTTCTCTCTCTCTCCATCGACTCGTTTCTCTCTCCCCATCGACTCGTTTCTCTCTCTCCATCGACCCGTTTCTCTCTCTCCCCATCGACTCGTTTCTCTCTCTCCATCGACCCGTTTCTCTCTCTCCCCATCGACTCGTTTCTCTCTCTCCATCGACTTGTTTCTCTCTCCCCATCGACCCGTTTCTCTCTCTCCCCATCGACTCGTTTCTCTCTCTCCCCATCGACCCGTTTCTCTCCATCGACCCGTTTCTCTCTCTCCCCACCGACTTGTTTCTCTCTCTCCCCATCGACCCGTTTCTCTCTCTCCCCATCGACCCGTTTCTCTCTCTCCCCATCGACCCGTTTCTCTCTCTCCCCATCGACCCGTTTCTCTCTCTCCCCACCGACCCGTTTCTCTCTCTCTCCATCGACCCGTTTCTCTCCATCGACCCGTTTCTCTCTCTCCCCACCGACCCGTTTCTATCTCTCTCCATCGACTCGTTTCTCTCTCTCTCCATCGACTCGTTTCTCTCTCTCCCCACCGACCCGTTTCTCTCTCTCTCCATCGACCCGTTTCTCTCTCTCTCCATCGACTCGTTTCTCTCTCTCCCCACCGACTCGTTTCTCTCTCTCCCCATCGACCCGTTTCTCTCTCTCCCCATCGACCCGTTTCTCTCTCTCCCCATCGACCTGTTTCTCTCTCACTCCATCGACTCGTTTCTCTCTCTCCCCATCGACCTGTTTCTCTCTCACTCCATCGACTCGTTTCTCTCTCTTCCCACCGACTTGTTTCTCTCTCTCTCCACCGACTCGTTTCTCTCTCTCCCCACCGACTCGTTTCTCTCTCTCTCCATCGACCCGTTTCTCTCTCTCCCCATCGACCCGTTTCTCTCTCTCTCCATCGACCCGTTTCTCTCTCTCCCCATCGACCCGTTTCTCTCTCTCTCCATCGACACGTTTCTCTCTCTCCCCACCGACTTGTTTCTCTCTCTCCCCACCGACTCATTTCTCTCTCTCCCCATCGACTTGTTTCTCTCTCTCTCCCCATCGACTCATTTCTCTCTCTCCCCATCGACTCATTTCTCTCTCTCCCCATCGACCCGTTTCTCTCTCTCCCCATCGACTCTTTTCTCTCTCTCCCCATCGACCCGTTTCTCTCTCTCCCCATCGACTCGTTTCTCTCACTCCCCATCGACCCGTTTCTCTCTCTCTCCATCGACTCGTTTCTCTCTCCCCATCGACTCGTTTCTCTCTCTCCATCGACCCGTTTCTCTCTCTCCCCATCGACTCGTTTCTCTCTCTCCATCGACCCGTTTCTCTCTCTCCCCATCGACTCGTTTCTCTCTCTCCATCGACCTGTTTCTCTCTCCACATCGACCCGTTTCTCTCTCTCTCCATCGACCCGTTTCTCTCTCTCCCCATCGACTCGTTTTTCTCTCTCTCCCCATCGACTCGTTTCTCTCTCTCCCCATCGACTCGTTTCTCTCTCTCCCCATCGACTCGTTTCTCTCTCTCCCCATCGACCCGTTTCTCTCTCTCCCCATCGACTCGTTTCTCTCTCTCCCCATCGACCCGTTTCTCTCTCTCCCCATCGACTCGTTTCTCTCTCTCTCCATCGACTCGTTTCTCTCTCTCTCCATCGACCCTTTTCTCTCTCTCCCCATCGACCCGTTTCTCTCTCTCCCTATCGACCCGTTTCTCTCTCTCCCCATCGACCCGTTTCTGTCTCTCCCCATCGATTCGTTTCTCTCTCTCCCCATCGACCCGTTTCTCTCTCTCTCCATCGACTCGTTTCTCTCTCTCCCCATCGACCCGTTTCTGTCTCTCCCCATCGATTCGTTTCTCTCTCTCCCCATCGACCCGTTTCTCTCTTTCTCCATCGACCCGTTTCTCTCTCTCCCCATCGACCCGTTTCTCTCTCTCCCTATCGACCCCTTTCTCTCTCTCCCCATCGACCCTTTTCTCTCTCTCCCCATCGACCCGTTTCTCTCTCTCCCCATCGACCCGTTTCTCTCTCTCCCCATCGACTCGTTTCTCTCTCTCCCCATCGACCCGTTTCTCTCTCTCCCCATCGACCCGTTTCTCTCTCTCCCCATCGACCTGTTTCTCTCTCTCCCCATCGACCCGTTTCTCTCTCTCCCCATCGACCCGTTTCTCTCTCTCCCCACCGACTCGTTTCTCTCTCTCCCCATCGACCCGTTTCTCTCTCTCCCCATCGACCCGTTTCTCTCTCTCTCCATCGACCCGTTTCTCTCTCTCCCCATCGACCCGTTTCTCTCTCTCCCCATTGACCCGTTTCTCTCTCTCTCCATCGACCCGTTTCTCTCTCTCCCCACCGACTTGTTTCTCTCTCTCCCCATCGACCCGTTTCTCTCTCTCCCCATCGACCCGTTTCTCTCTCTCCCCACCGACTCGTTTCTCTCTCTCCCCATCGACCTGTTTGTCTCTCTCTCCATCGACTTGTTTCTCTCTCTCCCCATCGACCCGTTTCTCTCTCTCCCCATCCACCCGTTTCTCTCTCTCCCCATCGACTCGTTTCTCTCTCTCCCCATCGACCCGTTTCTCTCTCTTTCCATCGACCCGTTTCTCTCTCTCTCCATCGACTCGTTTCTCTCTCTCCCCATCGACCCGTTTCTCTCTCTCTCCACCGACCCGTTTCTCTCTCTCCCCACCGACTCGTTTCTCTCTCTCCCCACCGACTCGTTTCTCTCTCTCCCCATCGACTCGTTTCTCTCTCTCCCCATCGACGCATTTCTCTCTCTCCCCATCGACTCGTTTCTCTCTCTCCCCATCGACCCATTTCTCTCTCTCCCCATCGACCCGTTTCTCTCTCTCCCCACCGACTCTTTTCTCTCTCTCCCCATCGACCCGTTTCTCTCTCTCCCCATCGACTCGTTTCTCTCTCTCCCCATCGACTCGTTTCTCTCTCTCCCCATCGACCCGTTTCTCTCTCTCCCCATCGACTCTTTTCTCTCTCTCCCCATCGACCCGTTTCTCTCTCTCCCCATCGACTCGTTTCTCTCTCTCTCCATCGACTCGTTTCTCTCTCTCCCCATCGACTCGTTTCTCTCTCTCCCCATCGACCCGTTTCTCTCCATCGACTCGTTTCTCTCTCTCCCCACCGACCCGTTTCTCTCTCTCCCCATCGACCCGTTTCTCTCTCTCCATCGACTTGTTTCTCTCTCCCCATCGACTCGTTTCTCTCTCCCCATTGACCCGTTTCTCTCTCCCCACCGACTCGTTTCTCTCTCTCCCCACCGACCCGTTTCTCTCTCTCCCCATCGACCCGTTTCTCTCTCTCTCCATCGGCTCGTTTCTCTCTCCCCATCGACTCGTTTCTCTCTCCCCATCGACCCGTTTCTCTCTCTCCCCATCGACTCGTTTCTCTCTCGCCATCGACTCGTTTCTCTCTCGCCATCGACTCGTTTCTCTCTCTCCCCACCGACTCGTTTCTCTCTCCCCATCGACTCGTTTCTCTCTCTCCCCATCGACTCGTTTCTCTCTCTCCCCATCGACTCGTTTCTCTCTCTCCCCATCGACTCGTTTCTCTCTCTCCCCATCGACCCGTTTCTCTCTCTCTCCATCGACTCATTTCTATCTCCCCATCGACCTGTTTCTCTCTCTCCCCATCGACCCGTTTCTCTCTCTCTCCATCGACTCGTCTCTCTCTCTCCCTATCGACCCGTTTCTCTCTCTCCATCGACCCGTTTCTCTCTCTCCCCATCGACCCGTTTCTCTCTCTCCCCATCGACTCGTTTCTCTCTCTCCCCATTGACCCGTTTCTCTCTCTCTCCATCGAATCCTTTCTCTCTCTCCCCATCGACCCATTTCTCTCTCTCCCCATCGACTCGTTTCTCTCTCTCCCCATCGACCCGTTTCTCTCTCTCCCCATCGACTCGTTTCTCTCTCTCCCCATCGACCCGTTTCTCTCCATCGACCCGTTTCTCTCTCTCCCCACCGACTTGTTTCTCTCTCTCCCCATCGACCCGTTTCTCTCTCTCCCCATCGACCCGTTTCTCTCTCTCCCCATCGACCCGTTTCTCTCTCTCCCCATCGACCCGTTTCTCTCTCTCCCCACCGACCCGTTTCTCTCTCTCTCCATCGACCCGTTTCTCTCCATCGACCCGTTTCTCTCTCTCCCCACCGACCCGTTTCTATCTCTCTCCATCGACTCGTTTCTCTCTCTCTCCATCGACTCGTTTCTCTCTCTCCCCACCGACCCGTTTCTCTCTCTCTCCATCGACCCGTTTCTCTCTCTCTCCATCGACTCGTTTCTCTCTCTCCCCACCGACTCGTTTCTCTCTCTCCCCATCGACCCGTTTCTCTCTCTCCCCATCGACCCGTTTCTCTCTCTCCCCATCGACCTGTTTCTCTCTCACTCCATCGACTCGTTTCTCTCTCTCCCCATCGACCTGTTTCTCTCTCACTCCATCGACTCGTTTCTCTCTCTTCCCACCGACTTGTTTCTCTCTCTCTCCACCGACTCGTTTCTCTCTCTCCCCACCGACTCGTTTCTCTCTCTCTCCATCGACCCGTTTCTCTCTCTCCCCATCGACCCGTTTCTCTCTCTCTCCATCGACCCGTTTCTCTCTCTCCCCATCGACCCGTTTCTCTCTCTCTCCATCGACACGTTTCTCTCTCTCCCCACCGACTTGTTTCTCTCTCTCCCCATCGACTCATTTCTCTCTCTCCCCATCGACTCATTTCTCTCTCTCCCCATCGACCCGTTTCTCTCTCTCCCCATCGACTCGTTTCTCTCTCTCCCCATCGACCCGTTTCTCTCTCTCCCCATCGACTCGTTTCTCTCACTCCCCATCGACCCGTTTCTCTCTCTCTCCATCGACTCGTTTCTCTCTCCCCATCGACTCGTTTCTCTCTCTCCATCGACCCGTTTCTCTCTCTCCCCATCGACTCGTTTCTCTCTCTCCATCGACCCGTTTCTCTCTCTCCCCATCGACTCGTTTCTCTCTCTCCATCGACTTGTTTCTCTCTCCCCATCGACCCGTTTCTCTCTCTCTCCATCGACCCGTTTCTCTCTCTCCCCATCGACTCGTTTTTCTCTCTCTCCCCATCGACTCGTTTCTCTCTCTCCCCATCGACTCGTTTCTCTCTCTCCCCATCGACTCGTTTCTCTCTCTCCCCATCGACCCGTTTCTCTCTCTCCCCATCGACTCGTTTCTCTCTCTCCCCATCGACCCGTTTCTCTCTCTCCCCATCGACTCGTTTCTCTCTCTCTCCATCGACTCGTTTCTCTCTCTCTCCATCGACCCTTTTCTCTCTCTCCCCATCGACCCGTTTCTCTCTCTCCCTATCGACCCGTTTCTCTCTCTCCCCATCGACCCGTTTCTGTCTCTCCCCATCGATTCGTTTCTCTCTCTCCCCATCGACCCGTTTCTCTCTCTCTCCATCGACTCGTTTCTCTCTCTCCCCATCGACCCGTTTCTGTCTCTCCCCATCGATTCGTTTCTCTCTCTCCCCATCGACCCGTTTCTCTCTTTCTCCATCGACCCGTTTCTCTCTCTCCCCATCGACCCGTTTCTCTCTCTCCCTATCGACCCCTTTCTCTCTCTCCCCATCGACCCTTTTCTCTCTCTCCCCATCGACCCGTTTCTCTCTCTCCCCATCGACCCGTTTCTCTCTCTCCCCATCGACTCGTTTCTCTCTCTCCCCATCGACCCGTTTCTCTCTCTCCCCATCGACCCGTTTCTCTCTCTCCCCATCGACCTGTTTCTCTCTCTCCCCATCGACCCGTTTCTCTCTCTCCCCATCGACTCATTTCTCTCTCTCCCCATCGACCCGTTTCTCTCTCTCCCCATCGACCCGTTTCTCTCTCTCCCCATCGACCCGTTTCTCTCTCTCTCCATCGACCCGTTTCTCTCTCTCCCCATCGACCCGTTTCTCTCTCTCTCCATCGACACGTTTCTCTCTCTCCCCACCGACTTGTTTCTCTCTCTCCCCATCGACCCGTTTCTCTCTCTCCCCATCGACCCGTTTCTCTCTCTCTCCATCGACCCGTTTCTCTCTCTCTCCATCGACCCGTTTCTCTCTCTCCCCACTGACTTGTTTCTCTCTCTCTCCATCGACCCGTTTCTCTCTCTCCCCACCGACCCGTTTCTCTCTCTCTCCATCGACCCGTTTCTCTCTCTCCCCATCGACCCGTTTCTCTCTCTCCCCATTGACCCGTTTCTCTCTCTCTCCATCGACCCGTTTCTCTCTCTCCCCACCGACTTGTTTCTCTCTCTCCCCATCGACCCGTTTCTCTCTCTCTCCATCGACCCGTTTCTCTCTCTCCCCATCGACCCGTTTCTCTCTCTCCCCATCGACCCGTTTCTCTCTCTCCCCATCGACCCGTTTCTCTCTCTCCCCATCGACCCGTTTCTCTCTCTCTCCATCGACCCGTTTCTCTCTCTCTCCATCGACCCGTTTCTCTCTCTCCCCACTGACTTGTTTCTCTCTCTCTCCATCGACCCGTTTCTCTCTCTCCCCACCGACCCGTTTCTCTCTCTCTCCATCGACCCGTTTCTCTCTCTCCCCATCGACCCGTTTCTCTCTCTCCCCATTGACCCGTTTCTCTCTCTCTCCATCGACCCGTTTCTCTCTCTCCCCACCGACTTGTTTCTCTCTCTCCCCATCGACCCGTTTCTCTCTCTCCCCATCGACCCGTTTCTCTCTCTCCCCACCGACTCGTTTCTCTCTCTCCCCATCGACCTGTTTGTCTCTCTCTCCATCGACTTGTTTCTCTCTCTCCCCATCGACCCGTTTCTCTCTCTCCCCATCGACTCGTTTCTCTCTCTCCCCATCGACCCGTTTCTCTCTCTCCCCATCCACCCGTTTCTCTCTCTCCCCATCGACTCGTTTCTCTCTCTCCCCATCGACCCGTTTCTCTCTCTTTCCATCGACCCGTTTCTCTCTCTCTCCATCGACTCGTTTCTCTCTCTCCCCATCGACCCGTTTCTCTCTCTCTCCACCGACCCGTTTCTCTCTCTCCCCACCGACTCGTTTCTCTCTCTCCCCAGCGACTCATTTCTCTCTCTCCCCATCGACTCGTTTCTCTCTCTCCCAATCGACCCATTTCTCTCTCTCCCCATCGACTCGTTTCTCTCTCTCCCCATCGACCCATTTCTCTCTCTCCCCATCGACCCGTTTCTCTCTCTCCCCACCGACTCTTTTCTCTCTCTCCCCATCGACTCGTTTCTCTCTCTCCCCATCGACTCGTTTCTCTCTCTCCCCATCGACCCGTTTCTCTCCATCGACTCGTTTCTCTCTCTCCCCACCGACCCGTTTCTCTCTCTCCCCATCGACCCGTTTCTCTCTCTCCATCGACTTGTTTCTCTCTCCCCATCGACTCGTTTCTCTCTCCCCATTGACCCGTTTCTCTCTCCCCACCGACTCGTTTCTCTCTCTCCCCACCGACCCGTTTCTCTCTCTCCCCATCGACCCGTTTCTCTCTCTCCCCATCGACCCGTTTCTCTCTCTCTCCATCGACCCATTTCTCTCTCTCTCCATCGACTTGTTTCTCTCTCTCCCCATCGACCCGTTTCTCTCTCTCTCCATCGACTCGTTTCTCTCTCCCCATCGACTCGTTTCTCTCTCCCCATCGACCCGTTTCTCTCTCTCCCCATCGACTCGTTTCTCTCTCGCCATCGACTCGTTTCTCTCTCTCCCCACCGACTCGTTTCTCTCTCCCCATCGACTCGTTTCTCTCTCTCCCCATCGACTCGTTTCTCTCTCTCCCCATCGACTCGTTTCTCTCTCTCCCCATCGACTCGTTTCTCTCTCTCCCCATCGACCCGTTTCTCTCTCTCTCCATCGACTCGTTTCTATCTCCCCATCGACCTGTTTCTCTCTCTCCCCATCGACCCGTTTCTCTCTCTCTCCATCGACTCGTCTCTCTCTCTCCCTATCGACCCGTTTCTCTCTCTCCATCGACCCGTTTCTCTCTCTCCCCATCGACCCGTTTCTCTCTCTCCCCATCGACTCGTTTCTCTCTCGCCCCATCGACCCGTTTCTCTCTCTCTCCATCGACTCCTTTCTCTCTCTCCCCATCGACCCGTTTCTCTCTCTCCCCACCGACTCGTTTCTCTCTCTCCCCACTGACCCGTTTCTTTCTCTCCCAGCCGCTCCGTTTCTCTCTCTCCCCACCGACCCGTTTCTCTCTCTCCCCACCGACCCGTTTCTCTCTCTCCCCACCGACCCGTTTCTCTCTCTCCCCACTGACCCGTTTCTTTCTCTCCCAGCCGCTCCGTTTCTTTCTCTCCCCACTGCCCTGCTTTCTCTCTCCCCGCCGAACCACTTCTCTCTCCCCCGACCTACCCACTTCTCTCTGTCCCCGCCACCCCGCCTCTGAGAAAGGATCAGAGGCTCAGGGCTGCAACGTGGTGTTCGGGCCAATTCCGGTTCTGGATCGAGTGTCGGGGGCGGGGGGATGGGGGAGGAAGAGAGGAGGACGCATGCGCAGAAAAGGGTAAGTGTAAATTGTGCTGGGGGGGGGGGGCGGAGTTGGTGACTATTTGTCCTAACTCTCGCTTCTGCACATGCGTTGAGACACATGCGCAAAAGCGAGCGTTAGGACGAATAGTCACTCCGTTTCTATAGCACTTTTCATGTCCTCAGGATGTCCCAAAGTGCCTCACAGCTAACTAATTACTTTTCAAGTGCAATCACAGTTGTTATGTAGGCAGAAGGAGAAACTTCTTCACTCAGAGAGTTGTTAACCTGTGGAATTCCCTACCGCAGAGAGTTGTTGATGCCAGTTCATTGGATATATTCAAGAGGGAGTTAGATATGGCCCTTATGGCTAACGGGATCAAGGGGTATGGAGAGAAAGCAGGAAAGGGGTACTGAGGTGAATGATCAGCCATGATCTTATTGAATGGTGGTGCAAGCTTGAAGGGCCAAATGGCCTACTCCTGCATCTATTTTATATATAGATATGTAACTTTTCTATCTCAGTGGTATTGGTTCAGGGATAAATGCAGGGCAGAACACGAGGAAAATATCCCAGCCCTTCTTTGAATAATGTCATGAACAGACAAACCAGGCTTCAGTTTAACGTCTCATCTGAAAGATGACACCTCAAACTGCGCAGCACTCCAGGGCCAGCATCCATTCTTGAAACAAGCGTTGGTCCCTTTGAATATGCAAATAAGGGGCCTAACACCTGTTTGAGGCTCCCACTGTAATATTGGTTCGCTCTAAGGGAGCCGGCGCCAGATGCATTCAGGAATACCTAGCTTACACATGGCCTAACAGACGGTCCTTAAAGGGACCACTGCAAGCTGCCACCAACAAAGTAAGTTTGCTAGAAACACTTACCTGAATGTGGAGCTGCGAGGAGTAGAAGTGGGAATAGTTCATTGAGTGTATGCAGGATGGTTTCTTGGAACTATGCATTGTGGAGCCAACCAGGGGGCAAACTATTTTAGATCTGGTACTGTGTAACGAGTCTGGATTAATTAATGATCTTGTAGTGAAGAATCCTTGGGAAGAGTGATCATAACATGGTAGAATTTCAAATTCAGTTTGAGGGTGAGAAAGTTAGGTCTCAAACTAGTGTCCTGAACTTAAATAAAGATAATTACAAAGGTATGAAGGCAGAATTGGTTAAAGTGGACTGGGAAAATATATTAGAGGGTAAGGCCATAGAAACGCAGTGACAGACATTTAAGGAGATATTTCATAACTCTCAGCAAAGATTTATTCCAGTGAGAAATAAAGATTTTAAAAGAAGGATGATCCATCCCTGGCTAACTAAGGAAGTGAAGAATGGTATCAAATTGAAAACAAAAGCATACAATGTTGCGAAGGATAGTGGAAGGCCAGAGGATTGGGAAATTTTTTGAAACCAGCAAAGGATGACAAAAAAAATTATAAAGACAAAGAAGATAGCATATGAGAGTAAACTAGCAAGAAATATAAAAGTGACAGTAAGAATTCCAAAGGTATATAAAAAGGAAATGAGTAGCTGAAGTAAATGTTGGTCCTTTAGAGGATGGGACTGGAGAATTAATAATGAAAACAGGGAAATTGCTGAAACTTTGAACAAATATTTTGTATTCGCCGCTCATTCGCCCTGACCTTCCTGCTTCTCTATTTTGTGGCGGAGGAGCAGTGAGAGATTGTGGCAGAGGTGCGGTGAATGTTTGTGGCGGAGGAGCGGTGAGAGACCATGGCAGAGGTGTGGCAAATAGGGGTACGGGGCCCAGAAAAGCAGAGGGTCCGGGGCAGCACGTACCGGCCCATGCTGCGATATATGTGTGCACTAGGTCCGTGCAGCAGAGCAGTTTTCCAGTCGTCCTGGTTAAATCTTGCCAATGGATAAAGACCTAGCTCTGTCAAGCCCGTGTGGTGGCTGATGTGCAACGGTCACCACATGTTAAAAAAATCCACGCGCAGGCATCTTCCACCCCTGTAATTCAGGACTGGAATATTGGGTCCTTCATTGAAACATCTGCAAACTCATCCCTTTTGGTGTGGAAGCAAGTCTTCCTCATTCGAGGTACCGCCTATGATGATGATGATGATAGAATGTAAAGGCTGAAGTTCTTGGCAGTTCAGTGGGTTCAATTGATTGCCTGCTGCGGGGAGTTCAACAGCGCACCCAGTGGAGGAGGAGGGAATGACTGATTTCCCCGTTTAACTGTACATGTGCGGATGCCAGAAGTTGCTGTCAGATTTACAGTTGTAATGACTTTGAACGCTGACAGTTTTGTCGTTGTTACAACCGCAAAATACAGACCAATATACTATTTAATTTTTACTTTCAAATGGCAAAAAACAATCAACAACTTTTGCATGACTTGAAAAATGGGCAAGAGGTTAAGCTTACAGCCAGCATCCTCACGTGAATGGCCAGTCTCACTATCATAAACACTTGAGATCATTATTTACCAGAGATCAGTCTTTTTTATGTATAAACAGGTAACAAAATTGTTTATGCTGTTATCAGATTGATATATACAAAAATAATTACCTTGCAGGATTTTCCACTCAATAACAAATATTTGCTATAGTTGTATAAACAATATTTAAACATTGCTTTGTTTACTAACTATGTATCTAAATAATAGCAATTAGGGATGAATTTCCATGGGGTTCTCACACTCGATGGCCATAACGTTAGTGAAACAGCTACAGAAACCTTGAAAAAAATGGCATACGCAGCACTTGCACCATTTTCCCAAAGATTGCCACGGAGGTTTCACTCATCCACCGATCTGACTTTAACTAATGGGGAAAAATACCGAGTCCAAGTCCATACTTTTGAGAGATACTAAGGGCTAGACTTTCCATTATTTTTGCATGCATAACACCCACTTAACGTCCATTTTACAATTGAAATGACGTATAATGCCCAGATATTGCCCATTTAGCCACAAAATGGAAACTGACGGGCATTTTTCGGGAACTTATCGCCGAGTGTTACTTTCCCCATGTGCGTAACGCCGGGAAAAAATAATACCGCCCGCCCACTTTTTAAGGCGGAATCATCAGAATGGGTGAAACCAATGCCCATAATATTGCCCAGTGTTACTGTCCGCATGTAAGTAACGCCGAGATTCAATAATACCGACTGGCCACTTTTTTTTGTCGTCAAGATCACATTTACCAAACTAACGCCCAGGAGATCGGCCAGCGTCACTTTCACCACCTCGCACACATATCGCCCACAATATCGCTCGCCCAAAACACCGCTCAGAACAATTGGAACTGTTCTGAATGAATCACAGCGGTGTGAGCGCCATTTTTAAATCGCAGGTTGCTTCATTCAAAAGGCTGCTTCAACTTCAGGGGAGTTTGGATTGACTCTGGAGTTCTCTTCTCAGGTGAAGTGACCATCTCAACAGACATCTTTTCAGACTCTGGACTATTGGGGGTTTACTCTAGGTGTATTTAAGTGAGGAAATTATTGCTTCTGATCAATCGCTATTATACTTTCATTGTAATGGGGCCAGCCATTTCTCAGCCTACATCGATTAACACGCAGATGCTGCAGAGTGCCAATGGGTCAATGTGTTATGCACATCATTATGTGACCAATTTAAGACGTGCAAGAATGAGGAGGTCCAGACCATACACACCCCGCATTTACAGGGAGAAGAGGTCTTACCTCGACGTGTCCGAGCAAACCTGCCTTCGGATACTGCGCTTCCACAAGGTGGTGATCAATGAAATATGTGAGCTCATCAGGCCACATATGCAGCCTGCCATCAGGACATCAGTGTCGGTCGAGGTCAAGGTCACTGCGGCTCTGTCTTTCCACGGGTCCGGTTCCTTTCGGGCCTCCGCAATCGAGATTTCCCCTCTGTCTCACCATGCCACCCATCGCTGCATTAGACAGGTCACGGAGGCCCTGTACACGTATAGGATGGACTTTATCAGCTTCCCCATGACCACGGAGGTTCAGACTGATAGGGCTGGAGCATTCTACCGCATTGCTAAGTTCCCCAGGGTGCAGGGAGCTATACAGTACACTCACATCACCATGCGGGCATCTTCTCAGGACCCAGAGCTTTTTCGTAACAGAAAAGGATTTCACTTCATGAAGGTCGAACTAGTTGTCAACCACAACCAGATCATAATAGCAGTGAATGCCAAATGTCTGGGCTCACATCCTGCGTGAGGCTCACATCCTGGGTGAGAGCACAGTCTCTGACATGTTTAAGAGTCAGCCACAAGGACAATGCTGGATGCTTGGTGACAACCAATGTGGCCTAGCCACCTGGCTGATGACCCCCCTGCATGACACCCATACCGAGGCTGAGAAGCGATACAACCAGAGACACACGCAATATGGTCCAGAAAACAATAACTGTGCTTAAGCAGCGCTTCAGGTGTCTGGACCACTCAGGAGGGGAGCTACAATACAACCCTGAGCAAGTAGGTAAATTCGTGGTCGTGTGCTCCATGCTGTACAACCCGGCAATCAGGAGGGGACAAGAATTGCCAGAAGGGACTGATGCTCCACCTCAGGAGAGAGAAGAAGAGGAGGACGAAGGGCTGGACGCTGACCTCGGGCCAAACAATCAGGCTGGCTAGGCAACCATGCCCACTCCCCCCTCCAGATCGTAGGAAAGGGCCCGTGGTGGCTACACAGCTGCAAGACTCTTACATCAGGAGCCGATAACTGAACGATTTGTCTGAAAGAACGTTGCTGTGAGTGACAATGCTGACACACTGCTGTGTGTGTGCAGCTCAGACATCAATGGTGCCCATCACCTTGGTGCCACTTAAAGTTTAAGTTGATTGAAGTTAAGTTTTATTTAACCCTTTCATGTTAAGGAATCACCAGTGTGTAACGATCCAGCTATCTGAGACAATGCGCAACAAGGTTATGTTCAATAAAACAACTTTTATCCCAACATTGGTCTGAAATCATAATCATTGGCCAAAAACACCCCACCCCTGCCCAGACCCCACTTTTCAATCAAATGTTCAACATGTCCAGCAACACAGAATACAAAGGCAACGCAGGAGGGTGGTCCCCTCCCCCCATACATTACAACAAATTGTATACACCCAAATGGAGATATAACACAGCCATCACCTGCAGACATGCACCTCACTTTACTTCCCCCCTCCTCTTCTCCCCCCCACCTTTACCCTTCCCCTCCTCGTTTCACGGCGACTGGCCGTAGAGCTCCTCAGGCGATGCCTCATTGCGGGGGATGAAGGCAGATGCGGTGGTTGCACGGGTACGGGAGTGAGGGGTGCCGAGGGGGTAACATTCTCTGATCCAGAAACAGGATCTTGGTCCTGGCTCTCATCAGTCATTCGCAGTGGTGGAGTGGAACCTAGGGGTGGAGTGTCACGCTCCGGGTCCACTGGGAGGCCTGTGCCAGCAGTGTTCCTGGCTATCGCCATCCGCGGAACATACTCAGTCATAGTGGCCAGCTGTCGGGATATGCCCCCCAATGCTTCGAGGATCTGGTCACCAATGTCTACAGTCCTCCTGGACAACTGTACCATCTCTCCGCTCTCATGTGGCGCTCGTGGACCAGACCTGCTGCGTCCATGAGGCCTCCGCGGGGTCGGCGCCGTCCTGGGGACAAATGGGCTGCCCTGTGGTGAGGTTCTTGGGGCCGGTAACTCCAGAATGGAGGTGGGAATGGCCGGAGGACCACTAGATGGCCTTGGGGTGGAATGGCTTCTGGAGTCTGGCGATACAGGTTACTTGAAGTCGGCGCTCTCATCCGTAGAGAACAGACCCAACGGATTGACGGGGTGAGAATCGGAGCTCCTCAGCACCAGATGTAGGATGGCCCGGCGAGTCGGGCCCTGCGCCCCCACCTTCTGGCCTCTGTAGCCTTGCCCGGGGCCGCGATGCTGGCTGAGCTGCAAAATACAAATGAGGTTATTAGAGGAGAAGTGGGTGCTAGAGTCACAAAGTGATTCCTGCCCTACACACAGCATATGCACGACAAATGCACCACTGCTATCAAAATCATCACAGACATCACATTTCATGACCATCAACATATTCTGCATTGCAATGATTTTCATTAGGCCAGCATTATTTGTAGGATAATTTTAGAAATCATCTATCATATATGATTGTTTGGATATGAGTGGGTGTGACATCTATTGACTTTACATCATGCAATGGTGTAAGCTTTACTCACGTGGCATCACTTAGGGTTCTGCAGATGCTTGTGTGGCCATCCGGTGGTGCTTCCTCACGAGTGTGAGCACCCGCTCCTCCATGTCAGTGATGTCACTGGGGACTGGTGGCCCCCTCCCAACCCGTTTGCCTCTGCACGGACCTCATCGTCGATAGCTTCTTCTGTAAAAGGTGACAGGACGACATGGCATGAGATCATTGCATGATATCATTGCTAGGTACTGTCACAGAGACTGATACAACACTTAACCGACAGATGTAATCATGATTATTATGATAATTATCATTCTTTACCTGAAGATGTACACCGTGACTGCAGGCTTTGACTACAAGATTCCCGGTAAAAGTGAAAGACCTCACATCTGATGATAGTCACTCATGACTGTTACAAATCAAATTATATAAATACATAAGTACATGTAAATCAATATAATACTTACTCTTGCGGATCCCACAAGTTCATTCCATCGTTTGCGGCATTGGTTGCCCTCACGCACTTTGTTGGTTGCCAACGAGACCACCTCTGCTATCTCGGCCCATGTCTTCTGGTAGGCCTTTGGGGTGGGCTTCCCACGCACCCCCTGCGTCAAATCACCCCAGCGTAATGACCTCCTGCAGGAGGGAGGCATTTGCCTCATCCGAGAACCTCCTCGCTCTTTTGTGCCCTCCAATGTGCTCCTCTCCCAGCTCACTGCTCTCACCAGCATCAGTCTCCATAGCGTGCTGTGATGTCTCCTCCTCTCCCTCCATTATAGGCCAAATTCAGGCAAATATGTGGCTGGCAACAGCTAATTTTTGTTTCCCTATTTGCTCTAAAGCTCTAAACTCTCCCTCCTTGCTCCCAAAGCAGCCACACCACACCCACACACGCCTTCAGTCCCTCTCAGCTTCCTCTCTCTCCGTCTCCTCTTCTGCGTATGTCATGATGACCCTTGACCTCCTGAATCAAGGGAATTGAGCGTTGCCATGCCGTTGCTAAGGACTGTGACACTTTACGGCAGAAGGTCAGAGAGATTTAACGCTGCTGCCCATTTCATATCGCTTGCGGTAACACCCAATTTAAAAAATGGAGACTGGGGCTTGAGAATGGGCGACATTTTTACTGCCCACGCCAGAAATAATGCCCATTTTTGGGCGATCTGCACAAAAGTGTAAAATCTAGCCCCATAAGTTTGATTTTAATGTGTAGACTTGCTGGGAGTGGAGGGGTGTGGGGCGGGGAACCGGTAGGTGGGTCTGATAGTGTGTGGGAAACCCCAAAATATGTTCAGCGCGTCAACAAGTGGCTTTTTAAACTCAGCCACCGCATTATCATTTTACATCAGGTTTTCCCGTCTAATCAGCAGCAGCGGGCGTGATGAGGACTCGCGTGACATGATCTCAACTCCAGTATTTAAAGGGACTATCCAAAGACGCAGATTGAAGGAGTTGTAGTTGGCTGTCAGAGAATGGGAAGTGTTGCAATGGAATCGAACCGGGCAAACGCTGCACCCTGCTTTATGGACGCCTCCCTGGATGTGCTGATGGGGGCTGTGAGGAGCCAGAGGGCGATGCTCTTCTCTCGCAACAAGAGGAAGAAGCCTGCTGCTGAGACAACGAAGGCATGGCTGGAGGTTGCCAGGAGGTGAGCAGTAGGAGCGTGGTGCCATGCTGCTGGATTCAATGCAGAAAGCAGTTTAATGGCCTAACCAGATCAGAGAAGGTGTGTACAGTTGCACACTCACCTACATCCTGCTGTACGCATCACCCCAACCCCCTCACTCTGCCTTCTCAAGCCTACTCCAGTACATCACCCCTCACACCAACTTACCTTGCAGGGGCACCCATCCTTCTCATTGTATCCACTTCCTTACATCCCCATCTATCCCTCCACCATGCCAACTCACCCTCATCCTTCTGCAATGTCATGTCTCTTCCTCATTGTCACTCTCACCAATCTTCTCTTCTTCGGCAGTCTCTCGGAGTCGAGAATGACTCGTTTCCACACTAAAATGAGTTCTTAGGTGACTGATGAGATCAATGCGGGATCTACAGTCTCTGTCATAGGTGGGGCAGGTGGGATTGGAGGGACGGGTGGGTGGGGTGCTTGATTTGTCATATGCTCATTCTGTTGTTTGTACTTGGCTTCCATGTGTTCCCAGCAAAGAGACTTGAAGTGTTCGGCGCCTTCTCGGATGCTTCTCCTACACTTCGAGCGGTCTTGTGCCAGGGGTTCCCAAGAGTCAGTGTGGATGTTACATTTTTTCAAGGAGGGTTTGAGGGTGTCCTTTGAAGCGTTTTCTCTGCCCTCCTGGGACTCGCTTGCTGTGACGTAGCTTGGAGTAGAGCGCTTGTTTCGGGAATCTGGTATTGGGCATGTGGACAATGTAGCCTATCCATCGGTGATGATCGAGTCTGGTCAATGCCTTGATGCTGGGGATGTTGGCTTCAGAGAGAACGCTGATGTTGGCACGCCTAGCCTACCAATGAATTTGCAGGATTTTGCGGAGGCTGCGTTGGTGGTTCTTCTCCAGTGCTTTGAGGTGCCTACTGTACATAGTCTCTGAAGTATATAGGAGGGCGGGTATCACTACTGCTCTGTAGACCATGAGCTTGGTGCCGGGTTTGAGAACCTGATCTTCAAACACTCTTTTCCTCAAGCGACTGAAGGCTGCACTGGCACACTGAAGACGGATTTTGTCGTCGATGTCGGTCCTTGCTGATAGTAGGCTCCCAAGGTATGGGAAGTAGTCCACATTGTCCAAAGTCTCGTCATGGATCTTGATAATCGGGGAGCAGTACTGTGTGGTGGGGTCAGGTTGGTAGAGAACCTTTGTCTTATGGGTGTTTAATGTAAGGCCCAGGCTCTTGTACACGTCAGTGAAGGTGTCAACGATGGCTTGGAGTTCAGCCTCCAAGTGTGCACAAATGCAAGTGTCCTCTGCACACTGTAATTCAATGGCAGAGGTTGGAACTGGAGGCGACAGAGGTTGAACAATTTCCCGCTTGTCCTGTAGGTTAACTCCACTCCAGCGGGGAGCTTGTTAAAGGTGAGATGAAGCATTGCAGTGAGGAAAATTGAGAAGAGCGTTGGTGTGATGAACCAGTCTTGCTTGACCCTGGTCTGTACTTGTATTGGGTCTGTGATGGATCCGTTGATAAGAATCATGGCTTCATCGTGAAGCAGGCAGAGGATGGTGACAAATTTTTGAGGGCAGCCTCAATTTTTGAGAAGGACACTCCATAGTCCCTCATGGTTAACATTGTCGAAGACCTTTGTGAGGTCAAAGAAATCGATGTGCACAGGTTAATGCTGCTCCCTACATTTTGCTTCGATTTATCGCCCAGTGAAGATCATGTCCGTTGTGCCCCTTAGTGGGTGAAATCCGCATTGCGACTCTGGGAGGAGCTGTTCAGCCACTGGGAGGAGACAATTGAGGAGGATTCTTGCGATGATTTTCTCTGCAGCAGACAGCAGGGAAACTCCTCTGTAATTACCGTAATCGGACTTGTTCCCTTGAAGATGGTCATGATTACAGCATCTCTGAAATGCCCTGGCATGCTCTCCTCCTTCCAGATAAAAGAGATGAGGTTATGGATTCGCGCCAAGTGTACTTCTCCTTCATATTTTAGTACGTTGGCAGGGATTCCATCTGCTCCTGAGGCCGTGTTGTTTTTCAGTTGTTGGATGGCCTTTTCAACCTCATGCTGGGCTGGGATTGTGCTGAGGTGGTGGTGGGTAGCATGCTGTGGGATGGAGTCAAGGACACACGTCAATGACAGAGTCTCGGTTAAGGAGATCTTCGAAGTGCTCCTTCCAGCGGGCACTGACTGCCTCTCTGTCCTTGATGAGCACCTCTCCATTCTTAACCCTCAGTGAAATAGGGCCTTAGGTGTTCTTGACTGTGCTAAAAAAATCCATGCATGTCATGATTGTCGGCTAGTTGCTGGATCTCCTGCTCTTTTTCCACCCACCATCTATTCCTTAGGTCACGAGTTTTTTGTTGGACCTCGGCCTTCAGTTGTCTGTAGATCTGCTTTCTTTCACTCGAGTTGTGGTGTTGTTTCCAATTCGAAAATGCTTTGCGTTTACAGTTTATTAGCTCCTGGATCTCGTGGTCATTCTCATTGAACCAGTCTTGATGTTTTCTGGTAGAGTAACTAAGAGTCTCTTTACAAGTGCTAATTATGATGGACTTGAGGGCAGACCAGGCACTATGGACACTCTGCGGCTCTGGTTCATTGGAAGTCCTCAGGTTGACTGTGAGGCGTTGGCTGAATAGGGCTTTTGTTGCAGGGTCTTTGAGTGCTTCAGCATTGATTTTTCGCGGCAGCATTTCTGTTGCCACCTTATGATGGTGCACCCTCAGAAGGACTCAGCTCCCCTGTGGACCCGTCGCCCGCCATCTCCACTGATGCCTGCTGCACATGTGCACAACCTGTGGGAAATAAAAGACATGAATTAGTCGTGGCACATTAAGAATGATGAAGATGATCTATTTCACTTGCTGTTGAAACCAAGTTAACGTGACTGAGTACCGTATGACATGTGGATGGCTTTTATTTAATTGTGTCACCAGGTAGCTGGGAGCTCCCCATCTCCTCATCTCTGATGGCCAGGACATCGAAACGCCACTGTTCTCCAGTGGCTCCTCCACTACATGATAAAAGAGTAAAGGGTTATGGGAAGTGCATGAGTCCATGATCAGATCAGCCATGATTGTATTGAATGGTGGAGCAGGCTCTAGGGGCCAAATGGTCTACTCCTGCTCCTATTTCTTATGTTCTTATGATGTGTGGAAGGAACTCTGCGGTTCTCTCCCTCTCGCAGGTGTTCTGTGCTCTCTTCTCCTGCAAGGAGTGGAAGAAGAGACATATGACTGAGTGTAATGGCATGTGTTCACCCGATGGCGGTGGCACCAGCTCACATACTCACATTTCGGTGGGACCAGTGAGGCAGGTAGTTGGGTTTTCACCTGCTGACTCATACTTCACACGTGAGCGAGAGCAAATGGCAGAGACAGGGACAGCTGTGGAGAGTCCATGTCAGCGTCTTATTATGTTCTTATTATGTCTTCAAACTCTGCTCAGCTGGACACAGATGTTGTACCCGGGGGCCACTGATGAAGAGGGGAATCATTGAGCAGCAGCAGACAAGCCCTCAAAGTGGAATCACCATGATTGCAGAGAGATTGGAGGAGCCAACCTCAAGCATGAGAGGTTGATGTCGCAGGCCACTGAGCTGGTGTCTTCTTCCATGGATAGGGTGGACCGTCATACATTTCAATCAAATGAGTCCATGCACCACCATGCAGACTCTGCATGCCAACATGTCTGCCACATTAAGTAGGTTGACAGATACGTTAACCTTGGCTTTACAGGGCTGTACTGATCTGCACCAAAGTATTCTCCAACACAGTTGTAGCAGTGAAGTGCGAGTGGGCCATGAGAGGGATGACGGCGACAGGGGACATGGAAGTGGGGACTCATAGCGATTCCACCTCATCCATTGCCCTCCCTCAGTCAGTAGCCCTTGTGCTGCCTCATCTCCGAATCTGTCCCTGCACAGGTGCAGATTTTTGCCCCGGCCCTTTGCATGCTCCAGCCCAGAGGACATCGGCCAAGAGCATCTCAGCAGTAAGAGCAGGGATCTGAGCAGCCTGCCTCTACCTCTGTTGAAACTACATGGGTTGTACCACATAGGAATAGCAGAAAAGGGAAAAGTTAGGCTTTGTCGTTGCACAAAGGTGTGCACATTGGTCTATGAGAAAATGTAGTTTTTATAAGTTTCGGTTTGTTATTTATATCACACAAACTTTATTCTTTTTCACTACTTTCCTGACTTGTCCATTCTTGGGTGCTGGGTGGCATGGGAATCTTGCACACACCTGCATTAACATCTTATTGTGGTTGCACACCAGCTGCACATTGATGGGGTGGAAGCCCTTGCAATTGATGGATACTCCTGGCTGTTCTGCATTGCCAAGTGTATGCAGTCGATGACACCCGGCACTTGTGGGAAGCCAGCCAGAGCTGCAACGCCGAGCGATCATTCATTCTGACTGGCAGCGTTGCTGGCGAAGTTGACATAATTGCTGGCCCAGGCAAACAAGCCTGTCCTATGCATTTGTGGGTGGCAGACTAGGAGAGCATGGATATTACAGTGGCAGAGGACTGGAAGAATACCGCGTACAGTTTTGGTTTCCATATTTACGAAAGGATATATTTGCTTTGGAGGCAGTTCAGAGAAGGTTCACCAGGTTGATTTCGGAAATGAGGGGGTTGACTTATGAGGAAAGGTTGAGTAGGTTAGGCCTCTACTCATTGGAATTCAGAAGAACGAGAGGTGATCTTATCGAAACGTATAAGATTATGAGGGGGCGGATGCAGAGAGGATGTTTCCTATGATATGGAAGACTAGAACTAGGGGGCATAATCTTAGAATAAGGGGCCATTTAAAACAGAGATGAGGAGAAATGTCTTCTCTCAGAGGGTTGTAGATCTGTGGAATTTGCTGCCTCAGAGAGCTGTGAAAGCTGGGACATTGAATAAATTTAAGACAGAAATCGACAGTTTCTTAAACGATAAGGGAATAAGGGGTTATGGGGAGCGGGCAGTCCATGATCGGATCAGCCATGATCGTATTAAATAACGAAGCAGGTGCGAAGGATCGTATGGCCTACTCCTGTTCCTATTTCTTATGTTCTTATGTAAACTCAGCCTCTGTCTGACAAAAAATATAGGAAGAAAGACTTGGATTAATATAGCGCCTTTCACGACCACCGGACATCTCAAAGTGCTTTACAGCCAATGAAGTACTTTTTCTTTCGAAGTATAGTCACTGTTGTAATGAAGAAAATGCAGCAGCCAATTTGCACTCAGGAAACTTCCCACAAACAGCAATGTGATAATGACCAGATAATTTTTTTTGTTTTGTTGATTGAGGGATAAATATTGGCCAGGACACCGGGGATAACTTCCCTGCTCTTCTTTGAAACAGTGCCATTGGATCTTTTACGTCCAACTCAGCGAGCAGACAGGGTCTTGGTTTAACATCTCATCCAAATGACAGCACCTCCAACAGTGCAATGCTCCCTTAACACTGCATTGGAGTGTCAGCCTAGATTTTTTTGTCTTCAAGTCCCTGGAGTGGGACTTGAACCCACAACCTTCTGACTCAGAGGCGAAAGTGCTACCCACTGAGCCACAGCTGACACTATAGACCCTATGGGCATTGCCTCTGCAAGCTGCACCTCCCTGCTGGTCCCCTCTCTCTCAGCTAGTCACGCCTCTCTCTGCTGATCCACCCCCCGCTCTCTGCTGGGCCCCCTCTCTCTGCTGATCCCCCCTCTCTCCGCTCGTCCCCCCTCTCTCTGCAAGCCCCCCCTCTCTCTCCTGTGGAGCTATAGGTCTGTGACCAGTAGGATGTTGCTGGTAATGGTACTGAAAAAATCAAAGAGCAAGTTATTATTTAAATGGAGAAAGATTGCAAAGTTCCGCAGTACATCGGGACCTGGAGGTACTTGTGCATGAAACACAAAACGATAGTGTTGTGTATCTGTAAAGCATGCACTCCCATGTTCCGCCACCAGGGAGCGCATCCCCTGAAGTCCCAAGGGATCCCAGCATCCCTTGGGAGCACTCTATACAAGCCAGCCCCGAAGGCCTGTTACTCACTCTGGAGTGTCTTAATAAAGACTGAGGTCACTGTTACTTTAACCTCCCTGTGTGCAGTCTCATCTGTGTTAGGAACACAATAACTGGCGACGAGTATACGAATCCAACGCAAAGATGCAGCAAACTGTGGGCATCCTGGAGAAGTTCTCGGAGGGTGAGGACTGGGAAGCCTATGTCGAACGGCTAGACCAGTACTTTGTAGCCAACGAGCTGGACGAAGAAGGAAGCGCTGCAAAAAGGAGAGTGGTCCTTCTCATGGTCTGCGGGGCACCGACCTACAGCCTCATGAAGAATCTTCTGGCTCCGGTGAAACCCACAGATAAGTTGTATGAGGAGCTGTGTACACTGATTTGGGAGCATCTTAACCCGAGGGAGAGTGTGCTGATGGCGAGGTATCGGTTCTATATGTACCAGCGATCTGAAGGTCAGGAAGTGACGAGCTACGTCGCCGAGCTAAGGTGACTTGCAGGACAATGTGAGTTTGATGGCTACCTGGAGCAAATGCTCAGAGACTTTTTTGTACTGGGCATTGGCCACGAGACCATCCTACGAAAACTTTTGACTGTAGAGACACCGACCCTCAGTAAGGCCATTACGATAGCACAGGCGTTTATTTCCACCAGTGATAACACCAAACAAATCTCTCAGCACACAAGTGCTAGCAATGTTCATAAATTAACTGGAACTGTGTTTGCGAACAGAAATGTACAGGGCAGAAACCACGAGTCTGCAACTGCCAACGGGCCTCAGATGACCCAGATGACTCAGAGTCCGCAACAAAGGATGAATGCAAGGCAATTCACACCTTGTTGGCGTTGTGGAGGCTTCCATTCAGCCTATTCATGCCGTTTCAAAGGGTATGTTTGCAAGAGCCGTGGAACAATGGGGCACCTCCAACGAGCTTGCATCGAGCTGCAAGCTCTGCAAAACATGCTAACCACCACATGGCAGAGGAAGATCGGTCCATGGTGGACCAAAGCAATTTTGAGCCTCAAAGAGAGGAGGCAGATGCTGAAGTACATGGGGTGCACACATTTTCGACGAAATGTCCACCTATAATGCTAAACGTAAAATTGAATGGCTTACCCATAGCCATGGAACTGGACACTGGCTCTAGCCAATCCATCATGAGTAAAAAGATGTTTGAGAGACTGTGGTGCAACAAGGCACTCAGACCAGCCCTGAGCCCCATCCACACAAAACTGAGAACGTACAGCTTATCACTGTCCTGGGCAGCGCCATGGTCAAGGTCACCTACGAGGGCACGATGCGCGAACTGCCACTCTGGATTGTCCCGGGCAATGGCCCCACACTGCTTGGAAGGAGCTGGCTGGGCAAAATCTGCTGGAACTGGGATGACATCTGAGCGCTATCACATGTCGATGAGGCCTCATGTACCCAGGTTCTATATAAATTTTCTTCCCTTTTTGAGCCAGGCATTGGAAACTGTTCCGGGGTGAAGGTGTGGCTCCACTTGGTCCCAGAGGCACGACCCATTCACCACAAGGCGCGAGCGGTACCTCACATGATGAGGGAGAGAGTGGAAATCGAGCTGGACAGGCTGCAACGTGAGGGCATCATCTCCCCAGTGGAATTCAGCGAGTGGGCCAGCCCGATTGTTCCAGTATTCAAAAGTGATGGCACGGTCAGGATTTGCGGCGATTATAAAGTAACTATTAATCGTTTCTCGCTACAGGACCAATACCCGCTACCTAAGGCAGACGACCTATTTGCGATGCTGGCAGGAGGCAAGACATTCACCAAGCTGGACCTGACTTCGGCCTACATGATGCAGGAGCTGGAGGAGTCTTTGAAGGGCCTCACCTGCATCAACACGCACAAGGGACTGTTCATCTATAACAGATGCCCGTTTGGAATTCGGTCGGCTGCAGCGGTCTTCCAGAGAAACATGGAGAGCCTACTGAAGTCGGTACCACGCACGGTGGTTTTTCAGGACGACATATTGGTCATGGGTCGGGACACCGTCGAGCACCTACAAAACCTGAAGGAGGTCCTCCAGCGACTGGATCGCGTTGGGCTGTGGCTGAAGAGGTCGAAATGCGTTTTCATGGCAACAGAAGTGGAGTTTTTGGGGAGAAAGATCGCGGCGGATGGCATTCGGCCCACAGACGCCAAGACAGAGGCTATCAGGAATGCACCCAGACCACAGAACGTCACGGAGCTGCGGTCATTCCTGGGACGACTCAACTATTTTGGTAACTTCTTACCGGGGTTAAGCACCCTCTTAGAGCCCCTGCATGTGTTATTGCGTAAAGGTGTGAACTGGGTATGGGGAAAAAAAACAAGTAATTGCTTTTGAGAAAGCCAGTACCATGTTATGCTCCAACAAGCTGCTTGTACTGTATAACTCGTGTAAAAGACTTGTGCGAGCATGTGATGCGTCATCGTACGGAGTCGGGTGTGTATTACAACAAGCTAATGTTGCGGGGAAGTTGCAACCTGTCGCCTATGCTTCCAGGAGCTTGTCTAAGTCCGAGAGGGCCGACAGCATGATTGAGAAAGATGCATTAGCGTGTGTGTTCGGGGTAAAGAAAATGCATCAGTACCTGTTTGGCCTCAAATTTGAGCTGGAAACCGATCACAAGCCCCTCATATCCCTGTTCGCTGAAAACAAGGGGATAAATACTAATGCCTCAGCTCGCATACAAAGGTGGGCACTCGCGCTATCAGCTTATAACTATACCATCCGCCACAGGCCAGGCACCGAGAACTGTGCGGATGCTCTCAGTCGGCTACCATTGCCCACCACAGGGGTGGAAATGGCGCAGCCTGCAAACTTGTTGATGGTCATGGAAGCGTTTGAAAATGATAAATCGCCTGTCATGGCCCGCCAGATTAGGACTTGGACCAGCTAAGATCCTCTGCTGTCCCTAGTAAAAAACTGTGTACTGCATGGGAGCTGGGCCAGCATCCCCGTTGAAATGCAAGAGCCAATCAAGCCATTCCAGCGGCGAAAGGACGAGCTGTCCATTGTGGGGTAACCGCGTAGTGCTACCCAAAAAGGGCAGGGAGACATTCATCTCTGATCTCCACAGCACACACCCGGGTATAGCAATGATGAAAGCGATAGCCAGATCCCACGTGTGGTGGCCCAGTATCAACTCTGACTTAGAGTCCTGTGTACGGCAATGCCATGTTTGTGCTCAGTTGAGCAACGAGCCCAGAGAGGCACCCTAAGTTTGTGGTCCTGGCCCTCCAGACCATGGTCGAGGATCCATGTCGACTATGTGGGCCCGTTTCTTGGTAAAATGTTCCTGGTGGTGGTGGATGCTTTTTCAAAATGGAGTGAATGTGAAATAATGTCAGGATGTACCGCCACCGCCAGCATTGAAAGCCTGAGGGCCATGTCTGCCACCCACGGCCTGCCTGACATACTGGTCAGTGACAACGGGCCATGTTTCACCAGTGCCGAATTTAAAGAATTCATGACCCGCAATGGGATTAAACATGTCACCTCGGCCCCATTTCAATCAGCCTCCAATGGGCATGCAGAGCGGGCAGTACAAACAATCAAACAGAGTCTTAAACGAGTCACAGAAGACTCACTCCAAATCCGCCTGTCCCGAGTACTGCTCAGCTACCGCATGAGACACCACTCGCTCACAGGGGTGCCCCCGGCTGAGCTACTCATGAAAAGGACACTTAAAACCAGACTCTCGCTGGTTCACCCCATCCTGCATGATCAGGTAGAGAGCAGGCGGCAGCAACAAAATGTAAACGATGGTCGCGCCACTGTGTCATGGGAAATTGATCTGAATGACCCTGTGTATGTGCTAAACTATGGACATGGTCCCAAGTGGATCGTGGGCACGGTGCTAGCTAAAGAAGGGAGTAGGGTGTTTGTAGTCAAACTAGACAGTGGACAAATTTGCAGAAAGCACCTGGACCAAACGAGGCTGCGGTTCACAGACTGCCCTGAACAACCCACAGCAGACACCACCTTGTTCGAGCCCACAACACACAACCAAAGGATCAACGACACCACCCCGGACCAGGAAATCAAACCCACCACGCCCAACAGCCCAGCAAGGCCAGGCTCACCCAGCAGCCCTGCAGGGCCAACAACACGCCAGCCCAGCAAGGGCACAGCCAACACACCAGAACAGACATTTGTACTGAGGCGGTCCACCAGAGAAAGAAAGGCTCCCGACCGCCTCACCTTGTAAATAGTTTTCACTTGACTTTGCAGGGGAGTGATGTTGTGTATCTGTAAAGCATGCACTCCCATGTTCCGCCACCAGGGGGCGCATCCCCTGAAGTCCCAAGGGATCCTAGCATCCCTGGGAGCACCGTATATAAGCCGGCCCCTAAGGCCTGTTACTCACTCTGGAGTGTCTTAATAAAGACTGAGGTCACTGTTACTTTAACCTCCCTGTGTGCAGTCTCATCTGTGTTAGGAACACAACAGATAGTATGCAGGTACAGCAAGTGATCAGGAAGGCCACTGGTATCTTGGCCTTTATTGCAAAGAGGATGGAGTATAAAAGCAGGGACATCTTGCTTCAGCTATATAAGGTATTGGTGAGGGCACACCTGGAATACTGCGTGCATTTTTGGTTTCCATATTTACAAAAGGATATACTTGCTTTGGAGGCAATTCAGAGTCGGTTCTCTCGGTTGATTCCGGAGATGAGGGGTTTGACTTTTGAGGAAAGGTTGAGTAGGTTGGGCCTCTACTCATTGGAATTCAGAAGAATGAGAGGTGATCTTATTGAAACGAATAAGATTATGAGGGGGCTTGACAAGGTGGATGCAGAGAGGATGTTTCCACTGATGGGGGAGACTAGAACTAGAGAGCATGATCTTAGAATAAGGGGCCGCCTATTTAAAACAGAGATGAGGAGAAATTTCTTCTCTCAGAGGGTTATAAATCTGTGGAATTCGCTACTTCAGAGAGCTGTGGAAGCTGGGACATGGAATAAATTTAAGACAGAAATAGACAGTTTCTTAAGCGATAAGGGGATAAGGGGTTATGGGGAGTGGGCGGGGAAGTGGAGCTGAGTCCGTGATCAGATCAGCCACGATCTTATTGAATGGCGGAGCAGGCTCAAGGGGCCGTATGGCCTACTCCTGTTCTTATAATGTGCACCCAACCAGCTGTGATAGAGCAAACCTCCAAAGTGCAGAAAGTAACCTCTCAGCAAAACTACTGTGAACAGACCGTTTCCCACAAGCAGGTAAGAAAGCAGCTGTGAGTATTGAGTATTTATTGCCGTATTTGCCTGAGATTGATTCAGCCTCTCAATTGCCGTTGTGTACACGCCTTGCTATCACTGCTGAGTTTCAGGAAGCTTGGGAAAACCATACACTTGATGTTGAAGTCAAAAATGTGTTGAAATAGCCCTGTAATTGAGCAATTAACAGATGATAATTGGAAACCCGCCTCTCCCAAGGGGGTTGGGCACATGCAGCCTTCCGCGCTCGAGTTAAAGGCGGAAGTCGGTAGGTTGGAGCTGGCATTTTTCTCGGTTTTAATCCTCCACACACACACACCCAAACCCACATTCTCTTCCAGATTAAAATTCAACCTTAAAGTTTACGAGTAAAAGTTTTATTATGTAGAATTTACGACACATTTGGCCCAACTGGTCTGTGTAGATGTTTATGCTCCACACGAGACTCCTCTCATCTTACCTCATCGCACCCTGTAAACATATAAAACATAGAAATAAATAATGAATATTCAGCATGGATTTCAAAAGGGAAAGTCTTGCTTGACCAACCTCATTGAATGTTTTAAAGAAGTAACAGAGAGAGTAGACAATGGTAATTTATCTAGATTTTCAAAAGACCTTCGATAAACAAGGTCAGAGAATGCGGAGTCAGGGGACAAGTAGCAGAATGGATAGCGAGCTGGCTTCAGGAGACTAGGGATAAAAGGTGGCAGAAGGTGGTAGTGATGTTCCACAAGGGTCAGTGCTGGGACCACTTGTTCACAATATACATTAACGATTTAGAATTTGGAATCAAAAAAACAATTTCTAAATTTGCAGATGACACCAAATTGGGCGGGGGGGGGGGGGGGTGCAGCGGGGGGGAGGAGGGTGGAGGAAGAATAGTTAATACTGAGGAAGACAGCAACAAATTAAAGGAGAACATGAATAAACTTGCAGAATGGACATATAATTGGCAAATGAAGTTCAACACAGATAAATGTGAGGTATTACATTTTGGAAGGAAGAATAGGGAGGTCATTTATTACTTGGAGGATGCGAGTCTGGGTGAGGTAGAGGAACAAAGGGATCTCGGAGTACAAATGTACCAATCACTAAAAGTTGCGACACAGGTCAGCAAGGCCGTAAAAAAACAAACCAAGCACTAGGGTTTATCTCTAGAGGTCCAGAATTGAAAAGTAGGGAAGTTATACTAAACCTATATCGAACCTTGGTTAGACCACAGTTAGGTGGTGAAATTGCCCATTGCGCCTCCGGGAGACCCTAACAAGGCGGTAATTTTTTATCACTTGGGCGCTGTGGCCAGACCGCCCCCCCGGAATTGTCCCTGGGATTCTGTGGACAAAAATATGTTTGCACCGTGCCCCCTATGTTTCGCCTTTGCGCCTCTGGCATTACCCCACAGCTTTTTCTCTTTCTAACTGCCCAATTCAGCAAGAATTAGCAGCCCATCTCGCCGGGCGCTAAATTTTCACTTAATTCAAATTGTGCGCTCCAAAGGGGGGCAGGGCAATTTAGCGTTCTTGGAGTACTGCGTAAAGTTCTGGTCGCTATATTATAAAACGGATATAGAGGCATTGGAGAGAGTGTAGAGAAGATTTACAAGGATGATACCAGAAATGCGAGGGTATACATATCAGGAAAGGATGAACAGGCTGGATCTCTTTTCCTTTGAAAAAAGAAGGCAGAGGGGCGACCTAGTAGATCCCTAAAATTATGAAAGGTTTTGATCGAGTGCATACAAAGAGAATGTTTCCACTTGTGGGGAAGAGCATAACTAGAGGCCATCAATATAATATCAGCAAGAAATCTAATAGCCTATTCAGAAGAAAATTATTTGCCAAAGAGTGGTGAGAATGTGCAACTCGCTACCACAGGGAGTGGTTGAGACGAATAGTATAGATGCATTTAAGGGGAGGCTAGACAAACATAGAAACATAGAAACATAGAAAATAAGTGCAGAAGTAGGACATTCGGCCCTTCGAGCCTGCACCACCATTCAATAAGATCGTGGCTGATCATCACCTCAGTACTCCTTTCCTGCTTTCTCTCCATACCCCTTGATCCCTTTAGCCGTAAGGGCCATGTCTAACTCCCTCTTGAATATATCTAACAAACTGGCATCAACAACTTTCTGCGGTAGAGAATTCCACAGGTTAACAACTCTCTGAGTGAAGAAGTTTCTCCTCATCTCGGTTCAAAATGGCTTACCCCTTATTCTTAGACTGTGACCCCTGGTTCTGTACTTCCCCAACATCGGAAACATTCTTCCTGCATCTAACCTGTCCAGTCTCGTCAGAATTTTATATGTTTCTATGAGATCCCCTCTCATTCTTCTAAACTCCAGTGAATACAGGCCCAGTCGATCCAGTCTCTCCTCATATGTCAGTCCTGCCATCCCGGGAATCAGTCTGGTGAACCTTCGCTGCACTCACTCAATAGCAAGAACGTCCTTCCTCAGATAAGGAGACCAAAACTGAAATATTCCAGGTGAGACCTCACCAAGGCCCTGTACAGTAAGACTTCCCTGCTCCTATACTCAAATCCCCTAGCTATGAAGGCCAACATGCCATTTGCCTTCTTCACCTCCTGCTGTACTTGCATGCCAACCTTCAATGACTGATGTACTATGACACCCAGGTCTCGTTGCACCTCCCCTTTTCCTAATCTGCCGCCATTCAGTTAATATTCTGCCTTCCTGTTTTTGCCACCAAAGTGGATAACCTCACATTTATCCACATTATACTGTATCTGCCATGCATTTGCCCACTCACCTAACCTGTCCAAGTCACCCTGCAGCCTCTTAGCATCCTCCTCACAGCTCACACCACCACCCAGCTTAGTGTCATCTGCAAACTTGGGGGAGATATTACTCTCAATTCCTTCATTTAAATCATTGATGTATATTGAAAATAGCTGGGGTCCCAGCACTGAGCCCTGCGGCACCCCACTAGTCACTGCCTGCCATTCTGAAAAGAACCCGTTTATCCTGACTCTGCTTCCTGTCTGCCAACCAGTTTCTATCCACGTCAATACATTACCCTCAATACCATGTGCTATATTTTTGCACACCAATCTTCTGTGTGGGACTTTGTCAAAAGCCTTTTGAAAATCAAAATACACTACATCCACTGGTTCTCCCTTGTCCACTCTACTAGTTACATCCTCAAAAAATTCTAGAAGATTTGTCAAGCATGATTTCCCTTTCATAAATCCATGCTGACTTGGACTGATCCTGTCACTGCTTTCCAAATGCGCTGCTATTTCATCTTTAATAATTGATTCCAACATTTTCCCACTACTGATGTCAGGCTAACCGGTCTATAATTCCCCATTTTCGCTCTTCCTCCTTTTTAAAAAAGTGGTGTTACATTAGCTACCCTCCAGTTTATAGGAACTGATCCAGAGTCAATAGACTGTTGGAAAATGATGACCAATGCATCCACTATTTTTAGGGCCACTTCCTTAAGTACTCTGGGATGCAGACTATCAGGCCCTGGGGATTTATCGGTCTTCAATCCCTTCAATTTCCCTTACTCAATTTCCTGACTAATAAGGATTTCCTTCAGTTCCTCCTTCTCGCTAGACCCTCGGTCCCCTCGTATTTCCGGAAGGTTATTTGTGTTGTCCTTCGTGAAAACAGAACCAAAGTATTTGTTCAATTGGTCTGTCACTTCTTTGTTCCCCATTAGAAATTCACCTGATTCTGACTGCAAGGGACCTATGTTTGTCTTCACTAATCTTTTTCTCTTCACATATCTATAGAAGCTTTTGGGAGAAGGGAATAGAGAGTTATGCTGATAGATTTAGATGAGGAAAGATGGGAGGAGGTTTGAGTAGAGCATAAATGCTGGCATGGACTGGTTGGGCCAAATGGTCTGTTTCTGTGTCGTATATCCTATGTAATCCTATGTAATCCTAGTAACATGTCCTTCTATTCCTTTCTCCCTCATGTACTTATTTAGCTTCCCCTTAAATGCATCAATGCTATTCACCTCAACCACTCTTTAAAGGGTCCGAAATTGGTGAAAGTTAAGTTCCACCCAAGTACTGCCCCAAGGACCGCTGAGATGCTGACGGTACTTTGGGTGGAAGTCTCATGGAAAAATCTAGGAAAGACTGCCCGGCGGCAAAAATGGAACTTACGCGCCAATTCTGGGCGGCAGCGGGCGGTAGCTCCCATTCTGAGTGGTAAATGTGATCCTCAGCAAAGTACCACCGAGGATTGAGTCAGGCCCAGGGAGGGGGGAACTGATCAAATAAAAAGTTTTCGAAACATAAAAAAAAAATCCACTCGAAATCCTTCAAGGAACCCCATCGATCTAAATAGCTGCAAAAGAAATAAAGAAAAGAAGTGCACTAACCTTTTTTTGCAGGTCTTCATACTTACCGTTGAGGTTAGACCTGTCTCCACGCAGCGGTCCTTCCCCCTGTTGTAGCGGAGGACTGCCCGCACCAAACTGGCAGCTCGGCGGGCAGGAGAACTTTTCTGGGCAGTGCATGCCGGCGGATCGTACCCAGCGATCTTCTCTCCCCGCCGACGGGAGAACTCCACCAAAGTCGCTCGGAGGGGAGAGTGCCCAGAAACCTGGGAGACCACCGAGAAAACCCGACGGCAGTGGGCGGTAAGTCCACCAATTTCGGGCCCCTTGAGTAAAGAAGTTTCTCCTTCTTGGATTTATTAGTGACAATCTTTAAATTATGTTCCCTAGTTTTGGACTCTCCCACAAGTGGAAACATCTTTTCTACATCAACTCTATCAACATCCTTAAAATTTTAAAGACCTCTCTCAGGTCAACTCACAGTCATCTCTTTTCAGGAGAAAATAACCCCAGTCTGTTCAGTCTTTCCTGATAGTTGTGCCCCCTCAGTTCTGGTAGCATCCTTGTCATGTTTTTTTCATTTTCTCTAGTGCCTTTGCTTCCTTTTTGTAATATGCAGACCAGAACTGTGCACAGTAACTAAGGGCCCAAGCTTCCACAAGAAAAAAAACGGGCGCCCCTCCGAGCTGGGCGCCCATTTTTCGCGCCTAAAACGGCGCCTAAAAAAATCCTCAGTATTCTCCACCGAGTTACAGGTCCTCTGGCCCTCGGCGCAGCCAGCACGAGCTGTGGGGGGGCGGAGTCCGGTCCCGGCGCTGAAAACAGTGCCGGGACCTCTGCACATGCGCACAACAATCGGCACGCAAGTGCAGTAGCTCCAGGCGCCGAACTGTGTGGGAGGGGCCCGAAGCATGCAGCCCCTAGCCCTGGCCCAATGGCCTCACTGGGGCTGCGTGAATGAGGCTCCTCCCACGGCCAGCTCCTGCTCCCCGCCCCCGCCGACAAGACCCGACCCGACACCCGCTCCCCACCCCGACCCCGCTCCCCCGCCGAGACCCGACCCGGGCTCCTGTTCCCCGATCCGACGCCCCTCCCCCTCCGCTCTCTCTCTCCCTCCCTCCCCCTCTCCCTCCCTCTCTCCCTCCCCCTCTCTCTCTCTCCCCCTCTCTCTCTCTCCCCACCCTCCCTCTCTCTCTCCCCCCCTCTCTCTCTCCCTTCCTCCGTCTCTCTCTCTCTCTCCCTCTCCCCCCCCCTCTCTCCCGCCCTCCTTCTCTCTCTCCCTC